>NC_074714.1:1782500-1885000 GCF_947242115.1 Biomphalaria glabrata | reverse complement strand
TTCTACAGTTTGAGAAAAGCCTCCATACTTACGCGTCTTGGTCTTCAGTACTACGGTAAGCTTCTACAGTTTGAGAAAAGCCTCCATACTTACGCGTCTTGGTCTTCAGTACTACGGTAAGCTTCTACAGTTTGAGAAAAGCCTCCATACTTACGCGTCTTGGTCTTCAGTACTACGGTAAGCTTCTACAGTTTGAGAAAAGCCTCCATACTTACGCGTCTTGGTCTTCAGTACTAAGGTAAGCTTCTACAGTTTGAGAAAAGCCTCCATACTTACGCGTCTTGGTCTTCAGTAGGCCTACTACGGTAAGCTTCTACAGTTTGAGAAAAGCCTCCATACTTACGCGTCTTGGTCTTCAGTACTAAGGTAAGCTTCTACAGTTTGAGAAAAGCCTCCATACTTACGCGTCTTGGTCTTCAGTACTACGGTAAGCTTCTACAGTTTGAGAAAAGCCTCCATACTTACGCGTCTTGGTCTTCAGTACTAAGGTAAGCTTCTACAGTTTGAGAAAAGCCTCCATACTTACGCGTCTTGGTCTTCAGTACTAAGGTAAGCTTCTACAGTTTGAGAAAAGCCTCCATAATCAAAAGGCAGCTGGCGAAAGAATATAATTAAGTAATAGAACAGTAATATATACATTTGTAACAATTATTTTGTATAGGCCTACAGCGTGTTATAAAGGCTAATTTTAGGCCTGATGCTAAAACTATTTTTGGTAAACTAAACCAAAAGGTGAAGACTTCTTGATTTATCCAATTTGAAAATGTGTTAAGATTACGTAGACATTATTTTAAAAAAATATTTGTCTAAACAAAGCTTTTCTTATCTTATAGATTATAGACGTTACTTCAAAAAAGAAGAAAATTACGCCCTACGCGTTTCATGTGTCAATCTAGTCATGCATGTTAATCAGTGACTTAAACTCTGCTAAGGGAAGGAACCGCTACATCACTAGTATATATCTCAATATTGTAGCTCCCTTTTTCTAAATTATTATTATAGCTTTTATATAGCGCTACTTTCATGCTAATAGCATGCTCAGAGCGCTTTTGGTCCAATCTCATTTGTGGACCAGTAGGGGGGAGGGGGGTATCAAGGAGTAGGTTTTCCGTGCTGCCTTTAGGCGCTCAGTAAACACAACTCAGCCCGAGTCGGGTGTCGAACCTCGAGCCCCCTTCTAGGTAGCCAAGCCAAGCCAATAATTGACATACTAATTTTGTATTGATTCATGCAGTGTCATCGATTATATATAATTATGCAAAATTGAACAGAGAATGGAAAGTTGGAGAAGAAGCGTGTACGGCCTTCACGTGTGGTTCAGTTACTGCGCCTGACGAAACGTAATAAGGGGAATAATACCACACACTATCTTATCTTATATAATACAGACGTTACTTCAAAAAAGAAGACGATTACGTCCTACGCGTCATGCATCTAGTCATGCATATTAACCAATGCCCTAAATTCTGCCAAGTCACTGGTTTTCCTGGCTAGCTCAGGCAACAAATTCCATGTTCTAATAGCACTAGGGAAGAAGGAGTATTTGTACAAATTTGTCCAAGCATATGGGATGAGGAATGTGCCTTTATCTTTGTATATGAAGATTATGGTTCAGTGTTTTATGAATAATTGCTACTTTACTTTTGAGTCTTCTATCCTGAAGGCTTTCTAAATTGAGTGATTTAACTAAAGGTGTTACACTAGTCAAATGTGAATATTTGTTTGTTATGAATCTCACTGCTCTATTTCAGTCATAACTCTCGTTAAGTAGCATGTATTTCCTTTTTTGATACCAAGCAAAATAATTAATTACCAATAAATAATTAAGTAATTGACTAATTCCTTTTTTTATTCCTATTTTGTTAGGTACAACAAATAATTGTGTAAAGTTCTGAGAATGGGTGTAGGAGAAACAACGTGTACAAAAATTGTGTCAGAGAGAAGCAGTGAGTTGATAGAAGCTTTGTAAATAGGCACGACTGAGATTTAATGAATGTCTACAACACACAGGAATCTAGATCTTTTTGGTGTTTCCCATTCAAAATGTTATTGTAGCGTTCAGGTCTCGCCTTGATGGACAGTATTCTGTGCCATATAATTATATTAAACTTGATAAGTGCATTTGAATTTAAAGATACATCTATATGTATGAATATAGGTCTATGTATGTGTGTATCCAGCCAGCTTTTATTTCGACGACCCTTTGTTTGTGATCCCCCCCCCACTGCACTTTAAAGAATAACTTGATTACGTAAAAGAATGGACCTCCTCTCTCTTGATATCCTGCTATAATAAGAACAGCTGCTGACAGGGAAAAAAATGGAGGGGTTTGGTTACGCGAACTGTTACAGCAGAACTAAAACAACATTGAAGAGACATATGAAGATGATGTGTGTATGCTACGATGCCAGCTATTGTATGTTACATAATCAACAGAGTTAGCCCTCATCACTTCGTAACTCACGTCTGCCAGATATTAAATGCTACAAAATTAACAGAGTTAACTCCCATCCCTTCGTAACTTAAGTCTGCCAGATATTGTATGCTACAAAGTTAACAGAGTTAACTCCCATCCCTTCGTAACTCACGTCTGCCAGATATTGTATGCTACAAAGTTAACAGAGTAAACTCCCATCCCTTCGTAACTCACGTCTGCCAGATATTGTATGCTACAAAGTTAACAGAGTAAACTCCCATCCCTTCGTAACTCACGTCTGCCAGATATTGTATGCTACAAAGTTAACAGAGTAAACTCTCATCCCTTCGTAACTCACGTCTGCCAGATATTGTATGCTACAAAGTTAACAGAGTAAACTCCCATCCCTTCGTAACTCACGTCTGCCAGATATTGTATGCTACGAAGTTAACAGAGTTAACTCCCATCCCTTCGTAACTCACGTCTGCCAGATATTGTATGCTACAAAGTTAACAGAGTAAACTCCCATCCCTTCGTAACTCACGTCTGCCAGATACTGTATGCTACAAAGTTAACAGAGTAAACTCCCATCCCTTCGTAACTCACGTCTGCCAGATATTGTATGCTACGAAGTTAACAGAGTAAACTCCCATCCCTTCGTAACTCACGTCTGCCAGATATTGTATGCTACGAAGTTAACAGAGTTAACTCCCATCACTTCGTAACCATAGACATATATAAATATAGACTGGAAAAATGAAAATAACTTCATGTAACTTGAAAACATGTATATCTATTGTTGTCGGATTTCCGAATTCTGAAAAATTGAAAAATTGCATGATCTTCAGTCTTAGAGATTAAACAAAACTCCTAGACATAAATAAAGTACACAGAAATGCAAGTCACAAATTTTCGTTTCATAAAACTCTATTATCGGCCAGTCTATATTTATTTATGTCTATGTTCGTAACTCACGTCTGCCAGATATTGTATGCTACAAAATTAACAGAGTTAACTCCCATCACTTCGTAACTCACGTCTGCCAGATATTGTATGTTACAAAGTTAACAGAGTTAACTCCCATCCCTTCGTAACTCACGTCTGCCAGATATTGTATGCTACAAAGTTAACAGAGTTAACTCCCATCACTTCGTAACCATAGACATATATAAATATAGACTGGAAAAACAGAAATAACTTCATGTAACTTGAAAACATGTATATCTATTGTATTCGGATTTCCGAATTCTGAAAAATTGAAAAATTGCATGATCTTCAGTCTTAGAGATTAAACAAAACTCCTAGACATAAATAAAGTACACAGAAATGCAAGTCACAAATTTTCGTTTCATAAAACTCTATTATCGGCCAGTCTATATTTATTTATGTCTATGTTCGTAACTCACGTCTGCCAGATATTGTATGTTACAAAGTTAACAGAGTTAACTCCCATCCCTTCGTAACTCACGTCTGCATACTTGAGCATTAGCTTTTCGTCTTGCATGATGGAATCAGGATACCCAATTCTCGATTCCATGGAGAATAACTATTCAAAGTCATGGAAAAAAAGAGAAAATATTCTAATTAACCCTTAAAGTACTGAGCTTTTTTTACAAGAGTGCATACACAATGGAAATACAATTCTAGTGTTTAGAGACTAAACTACCACACGCATCTAAAGGGTTAAATAGTTAAAAAAAAACAACAACAAAGTTTATATTGTAATTACATTTGTTATAACTGTAGAGTAACAATAATAAATCAGTGCGATTAGAAATATTTTTTACCAAATGTTTTTGCTTAGCGCAATTTCAAGCTTTTAGCTTTCTCATTACGCTATGAGCCCATCACTTGTCTGAACCAGTAGGGAAAAAGGGGGGGGGGGAAGGGGTATGCGTGAATATTAGCGTGATCGCTTTTTAAATGCGTTTACAAAAGAAAATATTTTTTTACAAAAGGGTTGAACGACCTGGATTCGAACTCAAGGGCTTTAGCCTCTTCAAGCATCCAGAGGTCAATACATTAACCACAGTACCAGTGAGAATAGAAAGGTTTTATAGTTATCTATTGATAACAGTTTGTGTGCCCTTTTTAGCACTGTAGCTTATCTTATCTTATACAGACGTTACTGTAAAAAAAAAAAACGAAAATGATTACGCCCTACGCGTGTCTGTAGGTCAATCTAGTCATGCGTGTAAATCAAAAACTTAAACTCTGCTAAGTCGTCAGTTTTCATGGCTGACTCAGGCAACCCATTCCATTCTCCAATAGAACTAGGGAAGAAGAAGTATTTTTAAAATGAAAAGTAATTTTATTATTTAGATGGAAAAAAAGGATAAATCAATGTAGCTTGCTATACTTTGTAGTGTATATCTATCTATTTCAAAGTCGTTTCCAATATTTCTTAATACCGGATATTCTATAGTATTTAAGATAGTATCAAAAGACGCCTCGCTTTCAAGGGAAGTTGATAACCGGCGAAAAGAAAATCTTAATCGACCACCGGCGGACATTGGTTATGCTTGCTCTGGATGTGGCAAAATATGTAGGTCACAGCAAGGATTGCGTAGCCACGAGAAATATTATAGTGTTGGTGTACTTTCGGACTCGAAGACAAGCCTTATTATTATAGTATTTAAGTTATTATTATTAAATCGCCCACAAAATTTCACCATACCGCGTTCTCTTCTTTGTCTATATTACTGCGTTGTTTTATTGCTTTAAATAATGTTAACAGGGACTTACAAAAAATATGATTCATGAAAATCTTCAAAGTCAAGATTATTACCTTATTTTTGGCTTTTTGAATTGCATCCCTTGAGAGCCAAGAATTCTCAGACAATACTTGATCGAACGCTTTAGAGACTGCCGTATAGATTTCTTTAAGCTGATAATAAATAAACAATTTTTGTTAGAATCTTTAAAAAGCTTTGAATCATTTTTGTCTACATATCGAAGCAATTAGAAATATCAGCAAACGAGGAACCAATGTTTAAACAAGAAGACCACAATTTCTTATTTCAAAAACTTATTCCAAATTTTGATTCTGCAATATGGGTCAGTGTAAAGAGGTGTAGACTGCTTTCCCGTCCGAAATTTGCGCTCGTTGACTATGACATAAGTTGAGCAAAAATTTAAAATGTCATCCACCTCATTTAAGTCATTTTTTAAAAACATTTGTTACTTATGCGTTAACTATCTTGTAACAGCCACGGGCAATGGACAACCCAGTGATCGTCAAGTTTGGACAGTTTATGAACAATCTTAACGTGAACTCAAGTGAACTGTTGTGTAAACCGTAAACTTATGTCAGTGTCTTATGTGTTGTTGGCAATGTAATCTCTTCAGTACTGAATAGAAAAAAAAAAGTAAAGGGGTTCCCGGATCGAAAAAGTTTGAGAACCTCTTGTCTAATGATTCCAGGATTTTCCAGGCCAAGGAGATCATCTGCTCTAGTAGGAAATTACTTTGAAACTATATCTGCATGGTCCGCATTTAAGATGAGGAGGTGGGCCTATATATAGATAACGTTGTACTTGATTCCAATGTTCCTTCAGAGTTGAAGCTTAATTAGTGGTAATTAATTAACTATGTTTGTTATAGAAAAAGGGCAATAAATCTTACAGTAATAAAAGCTATGTCTGTAAATGTACAGTTCTTTTCCTAATATAAGCCTTTTTAAAAAAGTTTTTTTTTAATATTTTGCTTGTTTCGAACTACTTTTGTCTAGCACAGGGGTTCTCAACCTGTGGGTCGCGAACCCCTTGGGGGTCGATTGACGAATTGCCAGGGGTCGCCTTAGATTAGACCATCGAAAAAATGGATTGTTATTGTCTATTCTTTTGTTGCTATCTGTATGTGCGGGGGGGGGGGGGGGGGTCGCGGCACAGTGGGGGATTGTAAAAAGGGGTCGCCGAGCCTAAAAGGTTGAGAAACGCTGGTCTAGCACATCTTTAATACTATAGCTTGATCCGTGCGATATGGTCCAAACATTTCTTCTGTTGGAAAGGGGGTGGGGAGAGAAAGATTACGTGCTGCACTTAGAGGCTCAGCAAACACAACTCAACTCAAGTCACACAACTCAGCTCAAGTCACACAACTCAACTCAAGTCACACAACTCAGCTCAAGTCACACAACTCGGCTCAAGTCACACAACTCGGCTCAAGTCACACAACTCGGCTCAAGTCACACAACTCAACTCAAGTCACACAACTCAGCTCAAGTCACACAACTCAGCTCAAGTCACACAACTCAGCTCAAGTCACACAACTCGGCTCAAGTCACACAACTCGGCTCAAGTCACACAACTCGGCTCAAGTCACACAACTCGGCTCAAGTCACACAACTCGGCTCAAGTCACACAACTCGGCTCAAGTCACACAACTCAGCTCAAGTCACACAACTCAGCTCAAGTCAAACAATTCAGCTCAAGTCACACAACTCAGCTCAAGTCACACAACTCGGCTCAAGTCACACAACTCGGCTCAAGTCACACAACTCGGCTCAAGTCACACAACTCAGCTCAAGTCACACAACTCAGCTCAAGTCGAACAACTCAGATTAAGTCAGGGTTCGGGCTTGAACCCCTTGGAAAGATTGCCTAGAGGACTATACCTCTCAGTTGCCTTGCTTGTACGTTTATGGAGTGGTTTTGTTATGCTGGTGTAACGTTTGTTGAGATTCTTCTGTGTTCCCCTGTTTCTCTTATCTTATCTTATATAATACAGACGTTAGTTCAGTTTAGGGTGAGTATCTAAGGCATGACTGCATTTTCGCAGTTGTTTCGATGCCATAGTATACTAGACCTTTATAGTTTGTCTTTACTTTTGTCTCTACAGGGATTTAGGATTCGAAGTCTACACTAGATACTTATCATACTAGAGTCGAGTCAGCAGTGTGTTGTGTTGTGATTGTGAACATTAATGTGCTACGTACTGGGACAGCAAGGTGGAGAGATGATTATTTAAGTAATATAACAATTATGTTGTAAAACGTGTAACTACAAGGATATTACTTCATCACTTTGTCATCATAAAGTCTAGTCATCTCATTCAACAGTTATATTGTTAATATCTCGTTGACTGTTTATTGCAAGCACCAAGGTGCCTGTTGAATGTCAGGGGCCCGGGCAAACGAGCTAAGGCCTATACGTAAAATCCGAGTCTGTATTAAAAAAAATGTTTTTTGGACTTAACATATTCTCTGTCATGCGCAGTGAAGTACTCGTCAACGTAAAGCCTGCCAACTATGTCTGGAAACATCTCATTGCTGATGTCTACACATTTCTTCTCGAGATTCACCACGTCAGGGCTCTGGAATATTAACATACATGTAACACCAACATATAGGCTACAAATAGAATAGAATACTCCTTGGGTTCTACATTAAGTAAACAAGCTTCACTCGCCTCTTCCTCTTCATCGATTGTCTTGGTAGGCTTTGTAACTGGGGAAATAATAAGGTAAGAATATAGACTGATAAGAATATACAATGATGAGAATATAGGACTACATTGATAAAATTATACACTGATAAGATTATTGACATAAGAATATAGAATAATATGAATATAAACTAATAAGAAATAGACTGATAAGAATATAGAGTGATAAAAATATAGTCTGATAGGAATATACACTGATAAGAATATAGACTCCTAGAAGAAAACTTTTTTTTTAACCTTCCAAATACATTAACTGCAACCTAAGGCTAGAATTTTGTTTTGAACCAAAGTCATCAATTAATCCTGTTAGTCTCATATGACTAGTGATGGGAACTAAACTAACTTTTAAAAGTTAAACTAAAACTAGTTTTCAACTAAAATAAAGTAGTTAAACTATTAGTTTATCATGAATTTCAAAAGATAGTTAAACTAAACTAAAAAAAGTTAATTAAACTATAACAAACTTTTTTTTGGGTGGGGGGGGGGGGGAAGGGCGGGGTTGAACTAGACCTATATAGATATAATCACCCGACTGTATGCCACGGTCCGATCTTATTCTTTTAACATTCTAGTAATATTTATCTATGATAAAATCAGTATTAAGGAATATGTTTCTTACAAAAACGTTAATGCACAATAAAATAAAATGTCTAAAATATGTGTGCTTGTATTTTTGCCTTGAATTAAAACCCTTAGAAAATAATGGTACTCTTTTTTTTTATAAATATATTAACTTATTATATAACGGAAAATCTTACTTATACTGGTAAAGTTTAAAATCTCATTAAATAACATAGATTTAGAATTTCAAATTTAGATCTAGTATCCAAAAAAATAGAAACGAAATCGTTGGAGTTTTTAAAACATTTGACCTGTATAACTATTTTATAGTGTAAAATACATGCTTGACTAACCATGCCGATGTGCTATTTTCTTGTCTGACCACTAAAAATACAACTATCATCATTGGCCTCCTTCAGTCGTAGAACGACTACGGTCCATCTCAGAGCACACTTCCTCATGTGGCTGTGGAGCCCTATTTTGGAGAGACACTCCCGTCCACAGATAGCGCAGGTTAAGGTGGCTTTTGCTTCGGTGGTAGAGGAGCTGGCCGTTTATCGGATTGTACGTTTTTCTTCCTGAGCTGAGATCCATGTACTTTCACTGTCCATAGCTTTCTTGGTCACTGTCTCTCCATCTGTTGCGGTCTAGAGCTATATCTTCCCAATTGTCATTACTGATGTTCACTGATACATCTATGTAACGGAGGTGGGGGCGACCAGTTTTTCTTGTGCCAGTCGCGAGTTGTCCATAGAGGATGACTTTCGGGATGCGCTTGTCCTCCATCCGGCGAACATGTCCAAGCCAGCGCAAACGGCGTTGTCTGAGGGCTGTAAAGATGCTGGGAATGCCTGATCGCGCAATGATCTCAGTATTGCACACTTTTTCTTTCCATGTGACATTCAAGATCCTACGGAGACATCTCAAATGGAATGAGTTCAGTTTTCTCTCTTGCTTTGCGTAGGTGGTCCATGATTCACTGCCATACAGCAGTGTACTCATAACGCATGCCTTGTAGACTTCCATTTTGGTCACCGTAGTTAGCTTGTGGTTTTCCCAAACTCTTGGCCTGAGTCTAGCAAAGGTCGAGGCAGCCTTCCCTATGCGTTTTTTTTTATCTCCTCTTCTAGAGACAGGTCATCTTTAATTGCGGATCCCAGATAGCAGAATTCGTTTACGGCGTCCAGCTTGTTATCGTCTATGATGATGGAGGGTGGTGCTGTAGCAGGTGGTCCCATAACATTTTTCTTCGTGCTAATAGTCAAGCCATATTCTTTACAGGCCTGAGAGAAGCGGGACATTAGTGACTGAAGTTCCTCTTGCGTGTGTGCCACTACCGCTGCGTCATCCGCGAATAGCATATCTCTTACGAGGGTGGCTCTGATTTTAGTTTTGGCCTTCAGTCTGGCGAATATTTAGGAGTTTGCCATCAAATCTGGAATGGAGATAGATGCCTTCGGTGGATTTGTCAAACGCGTGGTGGATTAGCAGTGAAAATAGTATTCCAAAGAGGGTTGGGGCCAGGACACATCCTTGTTTAACTCCGCTGTTTATATTGAAACTTTCAGAGCTGGCACCGTTGAATTGCACTGTACCCATCATATTTTGGTGGAAAGAAATGATTACATTTAGTAGCTACAACTAAAACTATTGCATAACGGTTAAACGCGCAAGGGAAAAAAAGGGTAGTCTTGTTATTATGGACTTCACACTCAGTAGGCCTACACGTGTACGTCTATCTGGCCAGGTTGTTAAAATCAGTCGGACACACTGTCTATTTACTTTCTGGGCAGGGAGGGTGTATAACTATTTTAGTGTAAAGATATATCTACGAACATGCTTGACTAGCCACGCCAGTGTGTTATTTTCTTGTCTGACCTCTAAACATTAAGCAAACACTATTGCATAACGCTTAATGCAGGGTAGTCTTACAGTATTATCGACTACACACGTACAGTACACTAGGCCTATATGTGGTCATGTGTATGTCTAGCTGACCAGGTTGTTAAAATCAGTTGGACTCAGTCTGTTTACTTTATGGTCAGAGAGGGTGTGCATTAAGATTTTTTTTTCTAGAGTTGGTTACCCTAACGCTTTTAGATCTGTATAGGCCTTGCTGTTGATTTATTCATATTCATAATAGGCCTACTGCATAGAAGCTTTTGGCTAAAAATGTTTAACATTTTATAATACTGCTACTTTCAAGTGCAAATATTTACTCCCATAACTTCTACCAAGATCTTACTTTACCCTCTTCGAATGCAGACTGACTAAATAGTTGTTAACTGCATCATTTTTTTTTTGATAATCAAAGTTATTGATATCACATGACCAGAAAACAGGGAGTGCGTTTTAACCTTGACCACATGTTGAAAAGTTTTACAAATTTTAATTAAACTTTTTAGTTAGTAACTAAAAAATAATTAATTAAACTACGATTTTAAGTAAATTTTTTTTTCTAGTTAAATAATGGCCTTAACTAAATTTTTTTTAGTTAAACTAAAAGTTTCTAACTTTTTAGTTAACTTTTGCCCATCACTACATATGACCTATATTTTCTAAAGCCATGTTGTAATGGAGTATGGAAATTATATAGGCTATGTCTTTATCGTACACGCTAGTGCAACATAAAATAAAATCTAGATTTTGATCTCTAATAATGACGAAAGTAATTAGGTCAGTTGCTGACAATGCAGACGCCAACATACCTGCCCGGCCGTTCAGACATGACTTGTAAAATATTTTGACATTTCTCTTGAATCTCGACTCGCCGTCCACTTCGTGGCTCAACAGATCTCCAAAACAAAATAAATAAATAATAATTAAAATATAAAAAAGTAATAAATAAATAATATTAATTTGTAAACTAGTTAAGTTTTTTTTTTAAAAACTCATATGGGTGGCATGTTTACATTACTACTTATCTTATCGTTACTTCAAAAAAGATGATTACATTCTACGCGTCATGCATTTAGTCATGCATATTAACCAATGACCTAAATTCTGGTTTTCCTGGCAAGCTCAGTCAAACGTGGCCTAATCATTGGCAAATATAGGCATATACAAGGCTTTTATAGACCTATGAATGAGTATTTGATTTAATGATTTTTGGGGGTCATTTTATCTTATATAATACAGACGTTACTTCAAAAAAGAAGATGATTACGTCATGCATTTAGTCATGCATATTAACCAATGACTTAAATTCTGCCAAGTCACTGGTTTTCCTGGCTAGCTCAGGCAACCCATTCCATGCTCTAATAGCACTAGGGAAGAAATGTGTCCTAGCATATGGGACGAGGAATGTGCCTTTATCTTTGTGTCTTTTCAGAGTATTTTATTAAATTTTATAAGTTTTAATGTTGACTTCTAAATATCATTTAGTAGGCTTGAGATATGTTATTATGTGTCTACTAAGAGAAAAACATAGGAATAGATTTTAAAAGGTAAGGAATGAAAATTTCAAACAATTTACAAAGAGATGTTAAAGACTTGAGATTAAATAACTATACGAATTTATACATCTATTCACAGATTTACTTATGCTCAACTTAGTTCTCAATAATTTTTGGATGGGGAAAATTGTGATTTCCTGCGATAAAAATATAAGCCGTAGGCCCTATATCGAGGTATGTGTCTTTCTGTATATTAATAAGTCTATTCATTTATTTAAGGTGTTTTTTTTTTACTGAGTGGTAAAGTGCTTGTCTTCCGAATCGAAGGTCCAGAACAACGACCATCGCCTTTCCCCAATTAAAGTCAGGTAACCATTAGAGTTGGGTGGACTCAGGGGCTCTCCCCAAAAATCTGAGATGCGAACCCAGGATACCAGATTTGGAAGCCCAGCAATTAACCACTCAGCCAACGCGCCCTCTTTAAAATATAGGCTACATTATAAATTACATTTAAGTTACTTGTAAGTGTCATCATTAATTTAGGTCAACATATGAATCTCTTTTTTTTTTCAGTCAATGCGTTACCATTAACTTACATTTGAGTCTTTTTTCGAGTCCATTTACTACTGTCAGGTCTAAATCTATCTTTGTTTCCTTGACCTTGAAGATTTGATCTTTGACCCACTGACCGCATGCATATTCATAGAAGTTGTCACACGGAGCTACACTCTTGTTTAAGTAAGATAAAATTTGTGCCGCTAGTTGGTGAAATAAAAGGAAAAGAAAAATATAGATCTATGCATTATACTTTAACTCTTTCTCTCCTAACTGACGATACCAACGTTGATTCCATCAGAATGTGGTAAATAATTACGGAGAGAAAGAGTTAATATTCATTGTAAAAGTAAAGTAAAGTTCCCCATTCAGACCTTGTGGTCTTTTGGGCAGATGATGTAAAGGTCATCTGTTTCTGTGGCCTACGGTTTACGTTGATGTCATACGGCCAGCAAAACGACTAAACGCTTTTGCTTTTTCCCCAACTTATGTCAGGTACCCATTAGAGCTGGGTGAACTCAGAGGCGCCTAAAGATCCCGAAATTAAAAATCCAAGTTTTCACCAGGATTTGAACAGGGACCACCGGTTCGGAAGCCAAGCGCTTTACCGCTGAGCCAACGCGCCTCCAATATTCATTGTAGAATATCCTGAAATTTTGAAAAAAATATGGATTGGTTTTAAATTGTGAGACACTCTAATGACGCCGGACCTGTGACACATAGCAACGAGCTATTGCTCTAGACTGCCCACAGGCTGTGACGTCGCAAGTCAGTGTTCAGGCCTTTTTTAACGATTGGCCTCGTTCGAACCCAGGACCATCAAGATAGCAGCCCAGAGCGCATGGTGACGACACGAGAGTTATTCTGGAAATACATGAATTAAGCTATAGACAAAACATTCATCAATCATTAAATCACGAATTTTTAACTAAGAATATATTGTAGTAACTCCAAAGGCGGACCGAAAGGGTTAATGGGTGTGCGGCCTACTGACACACACGACTCTGGCCAATCACACAGGTCAACGGCTGTTGAACAAGGGGACATTACTGCACTATAGTACACGCAAGTATAAACTGTGTTGTGGTCATGTGACCGAGAGCCTTTAATGTCGAGAGACAGTGTGTAAGAAAGGACAGTCGAGTCCAGTACAGCAAGGCAATAAGGACTGTGTGGTACCTTGTGAGTCCTCCAAAATGTAGCTGTACGAGTCTAGAAGTAGACAGAAAGACTTGTAGTGTTTAGTAGGCAGGTCTATTGTACAAGAAAGCATTTGAAGTTAGTGTAGCCAATTGTGTTGAATTGGCTGTCGATGTATTTGTAATTAAATCGCCACTTTGTTACTTGAAGCCCTATTGTCAAGTTCTGGTGTTAGATGTGCTGTGTTGTGTTTAGCGGTGTTTACAGAAGGCCTGATAGAGAAGATCGTAACAATATTGATCACAGTTCTCCAACTAAGATTATATTGATCACAGTTCTCCAACTAAGAATACATTGATCACAGTTCTCCAACTAAGAATATATTGATCACAGTTCTCCAACTAAGAATACATCGATCTCAGTTCTCCAACTAAGAATATATTGATCACAGTTCTCCAACTAAGAATACATTGATCACAGTTCTCCAACCAAGAATACATCGATCACAGTTCTCCAACTAAGAATATATTGATCACAGTTCTCCAACCAAGAATACATCGATCACAGTTCTCCAACTAAGAATATATTGATCACAGTTCTCCAACCAAGAATACATCGATCACAGTTCTCCAACTAAGAATATATTGATCACAGTTCTCCAACCAAGAATACATCGATCACAGTTCTCCAACCAAGAATACATCGATCACAGTTCTCCAACCAAGAATACATCGATCACTGTTCTCCAACCAAGAATACATCGTTCACAGTTCTCCAACCAAGAATACATCGATCACAGTTCTCCAACCAAGAATACATCGATCACAGTTCTCCAACCAAGAATACATCGATCACAGTTCTCCAACCAAGAATACATCGATCACAGTTCTCCAACCAAGAATACATCGATCACAGTTCTCCAACCAAGAATACATCGATCACAGTTCTCCAACCAAGAATACATTGATCTGGAAACGTTAAGATCCTTCATTACGACACCAGCTGCTGAATATCGTGTTTTCTGCGTTGCCTTGTGCAGACGTAGTCTGAATGTTGAGTTACAATTTTCGCATTAAAAAAAAAGGCGCAAAATCTATACAAAACAATGACAAAACAAAAAAAAATAAGCTTCAATAACAAGCAAATAAAAAAAAACCTTAAAAAAACAAAAACAAAACAACAAAGCTTATATAAGGGAAAGAAACGCACAATTGCTGCCATATAGGCACTAGTACTGCAAGATTTATCTCCCTTTTCCCATAAAGAACTAATTAATTACCCCTAACTAATTAACTAATTGGTTAGTTTTTTTATTGATTCACGTGTTGTCATCGATATTAAATAATTGTGCAAGGTTTTCTCTTGTTCCGAGATTTGGAAGTTTGAGAAAAAACGGGTACAAGATTTATACCGAGCAAAAAGAGAGAATTGATATAAAAGCTTTGTTAAAAAAGACCGTCTATGTTTAAACTTTTCTGTTATTTGCTTAGTGCAAATTTTTTAATGTTCTCTTATTTTACATCTACAAAAGTTGAATAATAGTCTTTTTAAGTCTGTAAAGTTCTCATCTCTCTCTCTGTAAAGTTAACAACTTTGGATTAGAGTATTAAATGTGACGCATTAATTACAATTGGCATAATTTTATTCTGTAAATGAAGACAAAAAAAAAAGCACCAATGGACTACTCACCTGACTTAACACAATGTTCTGTCTGACACACGCCTACAACGTTGGAACAAAAAGATTTTTATTTTAGATTATGAAATGACAGATCAGATCAGGTTTACCCCCCTTTATACATGTTCACTCTCTAAACAGCAATAAAGCTTATACAAGTCTAAGAATGAGATCGTGATAAAATATATAAGCTTGTCCACAATCTCTCTGTCTCTCTCCGTCTCTATCTCTCTGTCTCTCTCCCTCTCTATCTCCTGTCTCTTTCTTTCTCTGTCTCTCCATCTCTCCCCCACTCTCCCTCTTTCTCTCCCTCTGTCTCTTCTTCCCCTGTCTCTCTGACCCCCGCCCCTTTCCTCTCTCTGTTATGACTATCAAACCTCAGCTAAATAAAGACTAGTTCATGCAAAAGTTAATACATTGAAACTGAAGAATAGAGTCTGTGTGAACTAAGATCAGAAGTAAAAAAATAAACTGGTCCTCCTGAAGCTCAATCATATAATGTAGAAGTTATAATGAAGTTCTTTAAATAATTGGTTCTGTAGTTTTACCCACGGCAACAACTAGAATCAAGTTTTTTTTGACGTTGCTTCAGACATGAAGATGCCTTAGCTCAAACCCCTTTCAGGACGAACTAGGGCAGTGGTTCTCAACCTATGGGGGGGGGGGGAGGGTCGCATGCCCATTTGTCAGGGGTCGCCTAAGACAATCTGAAATTTGGGTTTTTTGGTCTATTTATCATTGGAAATTATTATTTTTTGGTCGTTTTAAACAAGCACATCTCTACCATAGTTGGTATACATTTTCATTTCTAATATAAAAAAAAAGGGTGGGGGTGGGACATTCCACTACACATATATATTTAATAAACTATGAAACGACCGTGAAATATAAATTTAATAAAATTAAAAATGAGGATGACATATTAAGGAGGACAAATATTTATTTTGCTAGAGTTAGATGATACAGATGGCACTTTGAGTTAGTGATTATTATTTTTATTATTATTATGAGCTTTTATATAGCGCTACTTTCATGCTTATAGCATGCTCAGAGCGCTTTTGGTCCAGTCTCATTTGTCGACCGGTGGGGGTTCCGTGCTGCCTTTAGGCGCTCAGTAAACACAACGTAAACACAACTCTGCCTGAGTCGGGTGTCGAACCACGAGCCCCCTTCTAGGTAGCCAAGCCAAGCCAAGTTCAAGCGCCTCTCGACCACGCTTCCCACCACTGTTTGAAGGTAGACATGTTTTTTTTCATCCATAGTTACTTCTTCGAAATGAGCTGGACGCGTTCAATCTGTTCTTCTATTTCACACTGATGTGACAAGGTGGTCGAGAGGGAAGGTTCTAAAAAGTTTTTTTTTTAATCTTCGTGAAATAGTTTTTTTTTTTTTTTTAATCAGTAAGCAAAAATACAGGAAAATAGCCGACGTAGTAGATATTTGTGTCGCCTTGAATAATTAAATTTTCCAATGCAAGGATGAAGTACATTATGCCTCGATGAAATTCATACGCCATACATCAGGTATAGAAATTACGATAACGATATAATAACATTAGCCAGTTTCCATTTACCTAGGCGGCACTAAGCCCACGAACGAGACAAAATTACGTTTGGGGGTCGCTGCTTAGTGGGGAATCGTAATAGGGGGTCGCGGCACTAAAAAGGTTGAGAACCGCTGAACTAGGGACTATCGAGACGTCAGAGCGTCAACCACTTGATCATGCAATCCTTCCATCAAACTAGTCATGCAAATGCTTCTGGGGACTAATTAGTGATACTAATTTTACTGTGGCTGTTGGATTGATGCGCTCCCTGGTCGTGGCCACATTGTTAAATGCTTTAGAATCTTGGACGCTGACTGCAAAATTAGAGAGGAGGATCCTAGCAATGGAATTGAGATGCTACAGAAAGATCCTAGGTATCACATTAAAAAGACCGCATTAAAAATGAACAGATTAGAGAAATAATTAATACAGCGATTAGACCTCACGATGACCTGCTAAGTGCTAACTACTGTCAAAAATAACAAAACAAAAAAAAAAAAACTCTATGGCCATATTACAAATTCCTCAGGTCTCGCAAAGACCTTCCTTCAGTGAACAGTACCAGGAAAAAGAAGAGACAAAGAGACAGAGAAAGCGTTGGGAAGACGGCATTAAAGAATGGACAGGTCAGTCATTGAAAGAGATTCTAAGGCAAAAGATGAAGAGGAACGGAGAAAAACGATCAACAGATCTTGTGTGGTGCCCCAAAAGTCCCATAGACTAAGGGATAGGTGAAGGGAAGATAGGCCTAATTGTGATATTAGTGAGAATCTAGTGAAACTACTGATGATATACCTACTGGTTATAAGTATGATACTAATGATAAAAGAGATACTGGTTATACTAATTCTATCACTCTAAAGATTTCATATTCCCAACGAAGTTCTTTTACCTCACATATAGGCCATAGGAAGTGAGATGTTACAGGCGTCAAATACATAGATCACATTACTACGTGGAAATCTGAAATATGATCATTCTGGCGATTGGGCCCCATGATGATCTAATGACCAATGTTAATACATTCTAGCTAAGACTGTATAATAATATATGGAGAATTATGAAATCCTTGGGAATTGCAAAACCTTTTCTGCAGGGAACAGTACCAGGAAATGAAAGAGAGGCAGATAGAGGAAGCGACGGGAGGACAACATTGAAGAATGTACGGGCCTGTCTTTGGTAAAGTCTAATCTTGGCAAAAGACAGAAATGGAGAAGGATGGTCGACAGATCAGGTGGTAGTCCTGCGGTCTAGCAGTTAACGGGGCAGGTGAAGGTAATACGAAGACCAACATTGAAAGTTTGTTAGAACAACGTAGGCTACTACCCAGCACTAGAGTCTCTCTTGTCAAAAAAGGAATATTTCTGTTTTGTACTGCTAGACTGCTAGGTCTTGTAATTGAAGCTTCGTTACGTGATATCTCTATGCTATTCTAGCTAGACCGTACTGATGTTGTAGGTGCTCAAACATTTCAAATGACTGACCTTCACTTTGAGATCTTGAGGAATAATACAAGTAGAAGATGAGTCCCCCACAGCAGAGGCTGGTCAGTGTGCAGATGAGAATCAAGAAGATGACTGTTTTCTTGCAGCTGATAGCTGTACAGCTGGAGATAGCTGTGACGGTGAGCTCTTGCTGAATGATTGCATCCACACTTGTGGATGAAAATTCATTTCTGAAGGATAATAATGGATAATATCTTATCTTATAAATTACAGTCGTTACTTCAAAAGAGAAGATAATTGCGTCATACGCTTATCCAAGAGTCAATCTAGTCATGCATATTAATTAGAGACTTAGTAGTCTCCTAAGTAGTTGGTTTCCTGTATGATTCAGGCAACCCATTCCATGTTCTCATCATCTAATGGCACTAGGAAAGGAGAAGCGATTTTAACAAATCATCATTAATGCGTTTATATTAATTAGAATGCTGATACTTATAGAAATTTTATAATATATTCACTAGAATATTTGATGCAATAATACAACAATGTATTCCCTAAAATATTTCATTCAGTAATACTAGAATGTATTCACTAGAATATTTCATTCAATAATACTAGAATGTATTCACTAGAATATTTCATTCAATAATACTAGAATGTATTCACTAGAATATTTCATTCAATAATACTAGAATGTATTCCCTAGAATATTTCATTCAATAATACTAGAATGTATTCACTAAAATATTTCATTCAATAATACTAGAATGTATTCCCTAAAATATTTCATTCAATAATACTAGAATGTATTCACTAGAATATTTCATTCAATAATACTAGAATGTATTCACTAGAATATTTCATTCAATAATACTAGAATGTATTCCCTAGAATATTTCATTCAATAATACTAGAATGTATTCCCTAGAATATTTCATTCAATAATACTAGAATGTATTCACTAGAATATTTCATTCAATAATACTAGAATGTATTCACTAGAATATTTCATTCAATAATACTAGAATGTATTCCCTAGAATATTTCATTCAATAATACTAGAATGTATTCACTAGAATATTTCATTCAATAATACTAGAATGTATTCACTAGAATATTTCATTCAATAATACTAGAATGTATTCCCTAAAATATTTCATTCAATAATACTAGAATGTATTCACTAGAATATTTCATTCAATAATACTAGAATGTATTCCCTAAAATATTTCATTCAATAATACTAGAATGTATTCCCTAAAATATTTCATTCAATAATACTAGAATGTATTCCCTAAAATATTTCATTCAATAATACTAGAATGTATTCCCTAAAATATTTCATTCAATAATACTAGAATGTATTCACTAGAATATTTCATTCAATAATACTAGAATGTATTCCCTAAAATATTTCATTCAATAATACTAGAATGTATTCCCTAAAATATTTCATTCAATAATACTAGAATGTATTCACTAGAATATTTCATTCAATAATACTAGAATGTATTCAATAGAATATTTCATTCAATAATACTAGAATGTATTCCCTAAAATATTTCATTCAATAATACTAGAATGTATTCCCTAAAATATTTCATTCAATAATACTAGAATGTATTCCCTAAAATATTTCATTCAATAATACTAGAATGTATTCACTAGAATATTTCATTCAATAATACTAGAATGTATTCACTAGAATATTTCATTCAATAATACTAGAATGTATTCACTAGAATATTTCATTCAATAATACTAGAATGTATTCCCTAAAATATTTCATTCAATAATACTAGAATGTATTCACTAGAATATTTCATTCAATAATACTAGAATGTATTCCCTAAAATATTTCATTCAATAATACTAGAATGTATTCCCTAAAATATTTCATTCAATAATACTAGAATGTATTCACTAGAATATTTCATTCAATAATACTAGAATGTATTCCCTAAAATATTTCATTCAATAATACTAGAATGTATTCACTAGAATATTTCATTCAATAATACTAGAATGTATTCCCTAAAATATTTCATTCAATAATACTAGAATGTATTCACTAGAATATTTCATTCAATAATACTAGAATGTATTCACTAGAATATTTCATTCAATAATACTAGAATGTATTCACTAGAATATTTCATTCAATAATACTAGAATGTATTCCCTAGAATATTTCATTCAATAATACTAGAATTGGACACTTTGGTAATAAAATTATGCTACATTGTTTTGAGGTTATTACATTATTAATTTTATAAGTACTTAATGTTACTGGCTGAAAGGTTTCTCTCTCCCCAACGCCCTGTGAAGATGATAAACAGTTGTTATACATGTTTATTACATTATGTTTATCTGTTTTATGTAACATGAGTCAAGTTGCCCTTTTTGGGAAGCAGACTGCAACAACTGGAGTGGCAATACTCTTCTCTCTGTCCCGGGCAAAGTTTTCAGCACCGTTTTGTTGAGACGGCTTCAACGGTCTGTAGATGAGAAGCTCAGAGATGAACAAGCAGGCTTCTGAAGAGGCAGATCTTGTACAGAGCAGATTTTCGTTCTACGAAATATCATAGAACAAAGTCTCGAGTATCAACAACGGCTAACGATCAGTTTCTTAGACTTTAAGAAAGCGTTTGATAGTGTCCACTGAGAATCACTATGGAAAATAGTTAGAGAATACGGCATCCCAGATAAATGCGTCCAGCTCCTACGACACCTTTACAGTCAGTCTAGTTGCTGCATTAAAACAGAAGAAGGAACAACAGAGTTTTTTTTAGCATCGAGACAGGTGTGAGACAGTAGGGGTGCATCTTATCTCCCTTCCTTTTCCTCCTAGCCATCGACTACATAATGAGGAGAGCGGAAATCTGGCAAGAGTAGTCATTACCTTGGATCTATCGTATGTCCTATGCATTTTTTTTTATTGAAATGTACTAAAGAAACGAAACTTTACTTACTGTAAGCCTGTGTTGTTTGTCGTGTTAGTTTCCATGGAGACTCCTATTTATCTGATGAGAAATGGCACACAATGTACAGAACACTTAAACATAGACATCTTAGTCTCTAAACAAAGAGTTTTTCATAGATCCATGAGATAATGATGTCTTTTGAAGAGAAAGTTTCTGACAAACTACTTCTAGTAATGTTAGACAATGACCAGATTGCCCGAATGCATACTATTTTCTGGCTCAGTTGTAATATGCTTTAAATTTTGATTTGTTTTAACTTTGGATAAGTAGGCCTATTATATCTTCATTAAATTTAAGAAGAGAGAGAGAGAGAGAGAAAATGAGAGAGAGAGAGAAAGAGGGGGGGGGGCTTCTATTTAAACTGCACTTAAACAGAATTACATACGAGTCATCAGTGCTAGGAAATTATAGAGTATCAGACATGGGACCAGACTTATTTTTACAGAACTTTAGATTTGAACAAATAATTATCTTTCCTTAAGAAAATAATTACATGTTCACAAGCTTTGCTGGGTTCATCAATAGCACGACATATAATTATGAAAGGGAATTTTTGTGCAATATGTAGGGGAGGTAACTAGTTTCATTTCATATTTATAGACGCAGATGTGAGGAAGAAGTGATCCTTCTTGTCC
Source organism: Biomphalaria glabrata (assembly GCF_947242115.1). Lineage (NCBI taxonomy): Eukaryota > Metazoa > Mollusca > Gastropoda > Planorbidae > Biomphalaria > Biomphalaria glabrata. The sequence continues at coordinate 1,863,202 of NC_074714.1, read as the reverse complement.
AAGCCAACTGCACCTAGCACACTGCATGGAGTTTGACAACACTCTAAACCTGTTATTTGGGAGTCCATGATATGATAAAATAGAAGAACTGGTTCCTTTAAAAAGTATGTCCCACTTTTGACATCATTGTTTCACATGGGCTTAAGTTAAGGAAAACTTAAACAGAAAGACTTAATGTGATAGTAATAGAGAATAAGTCTAATTTAACAGTAAAATTACAAGATAAGACAAAGCATCATGTTAAAGTAAATTTACAAGATAACATTTGGCATTGTGTTTAACTCTTTCTCTCCTTAATTATTTTCCTCGTTCCGATAGCATCATTCATTTTGCTCATTTGTATTTCACTATCCTCTTATGATTAAACGTCAATAACATTTTTTGTTTGTTATCAGGAAATGTTATAGTTGGTATCAAATTATAGGAGAATGCATGCTTTTTTTTTAACACAACACAAATTAAAGTTTATAAATTCAAAAATCAATATAGTTTAATGGGGTCAAATCAACATTGATATCGTCAATTAGGAGAGAAAGAGTTAAGAAAGTTATACGAATAAGGACGCTTGATGAAATTCAACAAAGGACAATTTTCTGTATAAAAAATAATTTGACATTTTTTAAATTCTATATCAATTTGTGACACAACACATAGAAAAAAAGGAATTGCTTTTTTTTACTAGTTTCGGATGTTCCTTCAGTAATAAAGATTATATCATCCTAATCCAAACATCCCATAGAAAGGTGGGGGACAGCAGCAGGGAGGGTTCAAATCTGGTGCTATCGAGATAACAGTCCAGAGTGCATACTACATAACAAGGCAGACATCTTGTCTAGACAAAATATCTACCATGCCTTGACCGAAAGCAAGTTCTAAGTAAAATACTCTTGTCCGCATACATGTTTGTTTATTTGTCAAATATTTTGGGTGTTCCTTCAGAGTTAATCTACTTCCTAGTCTTAACCTCCCACAGGATGATGGGGGATAGCAGCGGGCAGGGTGTGAACCATGGACTATCGAGACAACTGAACGACTGTCCAGCGCGCAAAACGTACAACCAGGCGACCATCCCTATATGTAGGCTACACAACATAAAACAAATGAACTGAATACTAGAAATGTATTTGAAATGTTCACTTTATTAAGTATAGGTTTGATAATTTGTCATGCAGAAGTTTCACAAGTTATAACAGAGGTTTATGTACACAATACAACAAAAAGACATTTTTTTCAGATTTCAACAAAGATACAGAAAAAATGTTTTATAACAAAGTCCTAGATTTCAATGCGGTGTTAAAATAAAGAAACATTGAATCGGAAAATTTGTGTGAATGTAGACTACACAAATTTGAGAATGTTTTGTTTGTTTTACATGTTTCAAATCTTTCTTCAAAATTAAAGATTATGACATCCTAGGGCAAAGCGCAGGACAGCGGGGCTCGGCAGCAAGCAGGGTTCAAACCACACCACAAGACCAGGCAGCCATCCAATGTTAGTGTAACACCAATTTAAAATGACCAGCATGTCCTAAAAATAAGCTAATGTGCTGAAAAGTTGGAGGTTGGTTCTGTCTTGATCTCGTCCAAATCAAAGAAAATATGCAATTATGCTTTCCTATGATCAGAACAATGTTTTGCAGCAAAATGGGTTTTGACTCAAAAATAAAAAAATTCTCTTGTTTGTTTGGAACACAAAGATAAATGATCTATCATGATATATAGAACTGAAGAAAAAAATACTGATAGAAATCACTAGTATAACCATTATTATGGATAATATTGAATTTGTCCACTATACAGAACCATTAACATTCACACTAATACTTTATGATAGAGGAGAATGAATCACAAAAACAATTTTGTGTTATTTTGATATGTCATTTTTACACAATCTTGAAAAATGTAAACTATGAAAGAATTATTTTTGTTAAAGCTTAACCCAGACCACATTAAAAGTGGTCATGTTAACTCAAGCTCTAGTTGCAACTTTCCTTATAATATTCAAGTATTACTGTGAAATGTTACTAAATTTAAAAAAAAAATCAATTATCATTTTTTCATAACATACATAGATGTGTCAAATTTCACAATTTTAAATCTTTAACCCTTAAAACGCGTTTGGTAGTTTTCACCTCTAAACATCAGAATTGTAATTCCATTTTGTATGCACTCATTGTAAAACAGCTCAGTACTTTAAGGGTTAAGAAAATAATTCTAAATTTGCTAAGGAAATAATTCTAAATTTGAGCACAGCATCTTAATAACATGTTGCAATCTATCTTATCTTATAGAAAACAGACAGACGTTACTTCAAAAAAGAACATGATTATGTAATGAATTAATTATGTAATTTTTAAAAGAGTTATAATTTTTTTTTACCAAAATGGGCAGAACTGAATTTATGAAACAAGTAATTAAAAAATCTGATGGCACTTATGAAAAATAAGTTTTTATGAATCAATAAAATAATTTCAAAATAACAAAAAAACATCCAAAAATGTCATTACTCTCTATTCTCTAAATTTACTGGTTGAATTTTATACCCACAAAGGCAATACCGGTATTTTATTATAAAAGTAAACAAATATGAAACAATTTTATTCTAAAAGAAAACATATAGAACAAATTTCAATGTTAATAAATAGAAAAGTCAACATTTTAAAGATAGTATTCAAATAAAAGGTGCGTTGTTATTAAAAAAAAAGGTTCTTTGTGATGTATTCATTAGAGACAGATTGCCTGGACAAATCATATGAATCAACATTGATTGAGTATAGTACAAGTACCAATACCACAAGAGTTGCACGGTGGAGTTTCAAGACTAGAAAGTGCTAGAAAATAAAATCATGAAAGCAGTTGAAAAAAAAATTGTTTTCTTTATCTGTGAGAAAATACGTCAAATAGAACATTAAACAATGGCTATTTCTTATCATAATCTACCATATATACTAACTGAAGGTTCAAAGGTCAAACAATGAGTAAACCAATGATGTAAACCATCACATTATCAGTGCCAAAATAAATGACCTTTTTTTTACTGCAATATACTCAGCACAGTATCCAAACCATAAAGGTCAACTCAGTTGAAGTTCAATTATTATTCTGTTATTTATATTATGTGTATATATATATAGGTACTTATTTCAAATACTGACAGACTATTTCTTAAGAAAATCTACTTAAATACAGAAATATTAACAAATATGTTTTAAATGCTGTATATTAATATCAATATGTAAGTATGTAAAAATATATATAAGTATATGAATCTTACCGGTGTCATGCATAAATTATAACTATACCCCCATACAATCAAAAGCTCAGGGGCTATTCACAACTAGATATATTTCTAACCCTGACTTTGGTAAATACAGATTTTATGAACAAAATCATTGAAGAGTCAAAGATAAACACACTGACATGTATAAAAAAAAAATATGTTCAAAAACATCTGCTCAAATGTCACACCAGAGAGTTCCTAGCGAGTGTTCAACTAGTTTATGTTACACATCCAGCGAGCGAATAACAAGTGCCCATGCATTCGAGTTTCTAAATCAGTTTACAAGAAGACTTATAGCAATGAAAGAGAACTATAGTGAACAACAAAGAGAAACATAAAAAAAAAAACAAGAAGATTTATAGCAATGAAAGAGAACTATAGTGAACAAGAAAGAGAAACATAAAAAAAAAAAGCACACACACACAAAATTGTCAAGGCAAACAATTTGTACAGATTAAAATTATGAAATTTTAAAGTTTTATGACGTTTTCAAAATGTCAAAGTATTTGTCAGGCAAAGGTCCACATTGGACTTATATTTATTTCTTGAAAATAACAATTGAAAAAAAATGCAACAATGTACAATTACTCATGTACACTCACAAATGTACACTATGTTAAATAACTCAAAGTTTTTTCAGTTTGTATAACTCTAGAATAATACAAATACAGAAATCAGTATTGCACTAAGAGGTGTAAAAAGAACAAAAAAAAAAACAACAGAATGTCAAATAGTCAAAAAAAACAAAAAATTAGTATGCAGGCTTATCAACATATATCAAATTAATCTCATGCTATCAATAGTTTTTTGTTTTTTAAGAATTGAAGGGAGAAAGAGTTGTGAGTGAAAAAACTGTTGAGATAAAAACTTGCAATGTTCTTCTTCATTCCAATGACATGGCTGTGTTAGAAAAGAAGGTTTTATAATTTAATAACAAAAAAATGTTACAAAATCATTTTGTAACGATTCAGTTCATCAGAGATGGCACATTTGACAATAATAACATTTAAACATTGTATTTGAAGGGCTCCCAGGAATGAAGATTTCCCTAATTGGACTTTGAATATGGAAGTGCTAACAACACAGAAGAAAAATGGCTAGGGCTTGGGTTATTTCCCTTTGATTGTTGGACATCATTATTCCTGCAATAAAAATTCTATGCCTGTAATTTAAAATTTGTAACAATAGAGTGTTTTAGTAAAACAACGAAGCCTCTAAGGAAACTTTGTGACTTGAGTCTAAACCAATATTTCTATACAAACAAATCAACAATGCGTATTAAATAACAGTATGCAACATTCCACACTCCTGTATGTGCAAATGTTATTAATAATTGTCTACATAGAATAAAACAATACTAATTACATTAATGTTAACAAATTAATGTCTAAAAAAAGGATAGATAGAATAATCAACAAGTGCGTTGTAGAGGTCTGATCATCTAATGTCTGAAATATTCAAGTCAATACTACTTTTCATATATTTATAATGTCTATAGACACTTCCTCTATTCTGATATCAGTACACAGAAATAAAATCAATCTTCAACATGAAAAGTCAAATTATGCAGTCAGGAAAGAACATTTTTTGTTTTGGTAAGCAGCAGACGATTTGTAATACTGATACTTTTATTTCTCTGAGAAATTTTGTATTTATTTCACCAAAGTTAAATCCAGTCCATAATTTTTAAACTTTGGGTGCGCTTCTGTCATTCGTAAGGGTTTTCTTTAAACTTGCTCCTTTCCTGATGTCAGTCAACAAGGCCGTCCTCTCAGAAGATGAAGTGGACGGAGGCATGGGTGGAGCAGCTCCACCAAGGGGTGGTTGACCAGGTGGTGGTGGTGGTGGAGGAGGAGGAGGTGGTGGTGCTGCTGGTCCTCTCTGGTATGATGTAGATGGCACTAAAGGTGCAGCTTCAGATTGTTGGATTTGCTGCGTGTTGGGGGTTGGGAAGCCAGAGACTTTGGACTTCTTCCTTCTAGAAAAATTAAGTGAGACCAATTAAAACAAAAAGCTTATTAGTCCCTTTCATAAATACAGAAAAATTATTTACAAATAAATGAACTAATTAATGGCAAACATCATATTTAATAATAGCAAACTTGTTTGGATAATTTCTTGGTGTAGCTTATTGTAAGCTAAGTTTATTATAGAACATTTTTTGCCCGAATCTGAAACGTTTAAACATTCCGAGTAATATTCTTCGACAGTTGATATCTAATACTCCATTAAATTCTTTTCACTTACTTGGTGCTTGCAGACTTAGAAACCTTAAAGGGTTTTCCTTTTTTCACAGCCCTTAAAAGTGAGACCATTTGATCATTCAGGTGGATCTAGGGAGAGAGTAGAAGTAAGCTGCATAAATCATTGCAGTTAAAAATATTGTTCAATTTAAAAATGTAATTTAACTTTGCATGGTTCATGTTATCTACATGATAGATGTAAGGGCGGGTTCCTGCACAGTTCATGAATTGTTTAATGGTTGCTGTACATTTAACGAAAAGTTAAAAAAATAAAACACAAAAAAAAAAAAAAAATCAGTTCAGCGACACATTTTTTTCTTTACAAACTATTATTTCTCGTTTTAAATACCAGGTTACAAGATTCTTAGTAAAGTAAAGTAAAGTTCCCCTTTCAGACCTAGAGGTATACAGGGCAGATGATGTAAAGGACATCTGTTTCTGAGGCCTATAGTTAAGGAGGGTGTCATGTGGCCAGCACAACAACCAACCACCTTTACTTTTCCCCAACTAATGTCAGGAACCAATTAGAGCTGGCTGGACTCTGAAGATTCTAAGTAACTGCTATTAAAATATTTAGGTTGAGTACCATAGAAACAAATCTACCAGTCTGGCTAACTTGTGTAATAGAGATAAAGATAAAGGTCTAGCTGGTTGTCACCACAGAGATGTAGCTATAGGGCTAGCTAGTCTTTGTCAGAGATGTAGCCAGACATTTTGCTAGTTGCCATAAAAACAGTCACACATGTTTGTTAGCACAAGTTTCTGATTGCTGGTACTCTAGAACTCTAGATACCCACAATGTTCTGCATTACCATTTATTTGCCACAATCATTGGTACACACATTTATAAGTGAGCACTGTGTTTTTTAAGAGGAGTAAAATAAAAAAAAAAACCTAACTAGTTAACAGAAACATAGACAAGGATCTTGCTTTACTGTTGCACACTGTTATAGATACCATGTCTAGAATGTGCTTTACTGAAACTTGATCTGTCTGGAAAGAGGTAAATTTGGCAAATTCATAACACCAAATGTTCCTCTTTTTCAGTTAGATGTATTTGTAAAGTTAAATACTTATTAAGAGTAGCCTGATTTTGTTGTCAAAGAGAAAATCAAGGTTGTGTCTAGGTAGAGGAAAGACTGATATTCTATTAATCGGCATAATACGACTTAGTAATTTAATGTTATACATAAATCTATTTTGAAGAAATCCTGACTGATATTAAAACAAGTGCAATATTCAAAGATATTTTTGTAACACTGTAACACTAAGCCAAAATTAGCAAAATACTTAGAAAAAAAAAATTAAACTATTCTAAAACAAACAAAATCTACATATTTTTTTTTTTCAATACTTGTCAATTTTTTCGTTTTATGTTTACCTTGATGGGATTGTAGATTTTCATTTCCTTAAGATTTACATTTGCGAAAAATGGATGAATATTAATCTGAAATGTAAATAAAATGAAACATAAAACAAATTTTACAAAAATAATCTGTGCTTTAAATATGGTAAAGGCTACGTCGAGAAATTCTAGACTTACTTCCTGGACAGTTGGATATTTTTTGGATTCATTTTCAAAGATGAAATTTAAAATCTGAAAAATAGATACAATGGAAAACAGATATTTAAGATGTGGATCTAAAAAACATTTACCAATAGGCAATGAAGACTTCACTTAGCAGATGTTGATTTTATTAAATCTACTAGACATAAGTTACCCGCGTCCCGCTGGTCTTTATTTGTGCATAACTGTCGATATAGTCACTGAGAGTGTTTTGTAAACAATTAAACGAAATAATAATGTAATAAGTAAAGCGAATGTGTCAAATATAAAAATAGGGTGAATGAAGCTATCAAATCAAAATAGCTAATAGGCTTAAATCCATTTTTTCAAATTAAAACATTTGCTTGTAGGCCTTCATATATTTGATTAAAAGTTGAGATGAATAGACTTTTTTTCATGAATGAATATAGGCCTATCTCAACACGGCTAAGCAACTTGAGCGAACAGCGAACGAATGTATTAAAATGCTTTAGAAAAACAAATTTGAATGTTAAATTGATTAAAATATCAAATGAATGGACAATAATTAGTATGTTTATGTGTTAAAGCACAAAACTATCTTTGCGAAAAGAAGTTTTATCATCTTAGAGTTCAATAAGAGTTTTAGACCTAGACCTAGGAAGACTCAGTAGAGAGATGTGTTAATAATGTGATGTAACCAATTGGTAATGTCTAATGAAAGAATATTTGCCAGGAAATCTGTAGTCACTGATATCAGGAAGTTATTTACGTAAAAAATGCTTTTCAAACACAAAATTGAAGGTTAATTTTATTATATAATGAAATCAATGGAGCTTCTTTTGTATTTTCATGTGTCAAAGTAAAAAACTATCTTAAAATTAGATGTAGGTCTAAATCCTCTCGATCTTTTCTCATGTAAACATTGTTAACCATGGGATAGATCCATAAAATACTATATGCTGTAATAGAGTCGGACAACTTTTTTTTTTTGAGGGTCTTAAGTTTGTTTTAGGGCTACAATACATACACTACGGTCTAAGTTAGTACCCAAGGAACATTCCTGCCTAGTTTTATCAAGATTGGTCAAGCGGTTTTGATGTCTATAAGTAACATACATACATACATACATACACCTCACATTCTACTTTATAATATAGATAATCACGTGAAAAGAAATTTACAAAAAGAACCATGTGGAAATAATCTTGTAATTTACAAACATTCCTTTCAAAAAGAAGATTATAACATATTGTAACCACAAGTAGCTTTTTAACCTGGCTTGTCTTAAAGCCAAAACAAAAAGATAATGCATCTTTAAATAGGGAACTGCAGTTTGCACAGGGTTTGCAGCAATGTAAATTAGAGATTATAATTGTAAAAACTCAATGGTTTTCTAAGCTGATTCAGTATTATTATAGTCAATATTATAGTCAGACAGACAAGATGCTACACCACTTTTAAGAAGAACATTAAGACCTATCTATTTAAAACTTTTTTAGATTAACTGTCATTCCAACTGTTGTGTTTGTGTTTGTAATGTTATTAAAGCGCCTTGAGCCTACATTTTGTTTGTTAACAGCTCTTTATAAATAAAATTATTATTAATAAGCTATATGAAAAAATTAAAGCTGGCCATAGAATATAGAAGTATAATTATGAAAAAAAAAAAAGGATAATTACTGAGTTAACTGAGATAAGGAAATATATTTTAAAGGAATTATCATAAATATGTACATCCGACATACTATATCATGTTGAGTGTATCTGGCTTAATCCAAACATGAATAAATGTTTCTAGTAAGATCTAATACATGAGGAATATGAAATATGTCTGACTGAACTAACACACACAAGAAATATTTCTACTACAACAATATTTACCTCAATAATGTGTGGAGATGTGTGAGTGGCCAAGTTCTGAGGTTCTGGATGTGCTGACTGGAGCTCACGACCAAATACCATCTCATACAATAAGTGCCCTGATGTAGCAGGCAAAAGATTTGAGTAAAATGTGACATTTTCTTACATAAACAAATGTAAATTATTGAAATAAGAAAAGCTACCTAGTTCATTGAAGTTCTTGTAATTAATTAACTCTACGAGTTTGTAGAAGTTATTTATTAAAATAAGTGGTTTGAAAAGTTTCATTGAAAATATATCAGGTAGAGTTTATTTGCTTTCTGCCAATCAAACAAACTAAAATGTAATAATTTCTATCAGGTCTAAGATTTTAGTAAAATTTCCATTGTAATCTATAAGGCAGATGATGTTAAAGTCATCTGTTTCTGTGGCTCACGATTAACAAGTGTGTCATGTGGCCAGCACAACGACCAACCACCTTTACTTTTCCCCAACTAATGTCAGGCTAGAGCTGGGTGGACTCAGAGGCGCCCAAAAATCCTGAAATTAAAAATCCCAGTCTTCACCAGGACTCAAACCCTGGACCACCAGTTCTGAAGGCAAGCACTTTACCACTCTGCCATAGACGATCTTAATATTATTAAATTGGGGCAATAAGAGGTATGCTATTTTAAGGAAACTTATAATGATGAAGGAAGAACATAACATAGGCAGACAACTTGACTCCGGCTAGACATTGAATGGGACATTTGAATGAAATAATTGGTAAAAGAAAGTATCCTCACTCAACACAAGTTTTCCTATCACATGTTAAACTCAAATGCCAACCAATCTCCCTGACCTGAGAGCACATACCACCAGATAAACAGGACTCAAAGCAACAGTGGCAGCATGGTCGAGAGGCTAAGTACTCTTGAACTTGGCTTGGTTACCTATAAAGGTGACTCGAGGTTTGACACCCAACTTAAGCAGAGTTGTTCTTACTGAGTTCCTAAAGGCAGCATGGAAAACCTGTTCCCAGTAATCCCCCCACCTCCCAACTGGTCCACAAATGAGATTTGACCATAGAGCTCTGAGCATGCTATAAGCATGAAAGTAGCGCTATATAAAAGCCATAATTTATTTTTAAACAGTAATGTAAAAAAAAAAAGATGAACTGGTGGAGTGAAGCAAGAAGCAGATAAAGAAAGTATATAGTAAGTAGATCAAAATCGTTCTTGAGGAAACAGTGAACAACACAGGAGATCTTATTGGGCAAAGTGTTTACCAAAACATAGAGATATAATTGGGCAAAGTGTTTGTCAAAATGTAGAGATATTATTGAGTTAAGTCTATACTAAAACACAGAGATCTTATTGGGTTAAGTGCATACCAAAACACAGAGAGTCCAAAGCATTCTTGTTTGCTTCTTTCAGTTTCTTCTTAACTAAATTATAAACACGAGATCTGTTGGCTAGGAAGCAGTTCTCATAGCCAGCAATTCTGAAATATTAAAGCAAAATTTTTTAGGGACATAATAAAAGTGTGTCTTTGTTTGAATAAATTCAAACATTATTTTTTCAGTTTTTAATTATAGTAAAACTGCTTTTCTTTATAAGTGAGAGGCTCAAGGAAGAGCGGATAATATAAAATGTCACTAAAGTCTTGACATTTTAGCTTATAGAAGAAATAAGTTTTGGTATTTAAAAGCTGTACACCTTTAAACCTAAAAAGCTTCTTTTTACGTAGATTGTTGATAAAATCAATGTAAGAAGATAGTTTTGTCTACACAACATAAATAGAATTTTTCATCAGGTGACTGTTAATTATAAATGGCTATTTACATGAAACTGTAAAAGAAAAAAATTCCCTGGCTCAATTTAGCTTTTTTCAAAAATACTGATAACTAAGAGATAAGTAGGAGGAGTTGAAGATATAAATGAAAAAATATAAGCATCTGAACTTTTAAATTAAATTGTTTTGTATAGATTATAAGATCACGTCATAAAATGATCAGAAGAAATATGGAATATATTTAAATATATATATGGCTCCTTTTGTCTCGAAAGGCAATGGATGCACCCAAATGAGTCACTGGTTTTGGCTTAATCTTGAGACAGGGCAGAATCTGGTGTGGCTAGTCAAGCCAATTCTAGATTGGCAGACTTTGCCACAGTTCATACATGTGTATGCCTCTGATTCAGGGCTAGCGGACAGGGCAGCTTTCTTTTTTTCCCTCTTGATTAAGGCCACTTCAATTCTTTTGTTCTCAGCAAGGGTTGTCCCAGCACGCACATATAACATTACCAAAACAAAATAAAAATATTCTGCAATAAATTTTAAATAAAAAACAATATGTCAGATTACCTGCAGACACCATCCTCCAACATAATATTGCCAGCTTGGATGTTTCCATGTGGAGGAAAACCTTTTTCTTCCAAGTATAACATTCCCTATGGAGTTAGGTTCAATAGTCTCTTAGTAAATGTTCAAAGGATACAAAGTACAAATAAAGATGAAGCAATAATATCCACACATCTATACTATAAGTAAATGAACATTCTGATACCCAAACAGATATGCCTAAACATGATATTCAAGCAGCTATACTAACAAATGATATCCACAAAGCTATACCATTAGTAAATGAACATTAAGATAACAAATAGGTATAACTAAACATGATATTCAAGCAGCTATACTATTAGTGGAGGTGCAGTGTCTGAGTGGTAAAGTGCTTGGCTTCTGAAGCGGCGATCCCAGGTTCAAATCCTGGTGAAGACTGGGATTTTTTAATTTCGGGATCTTTGGGCGCCTCTGAGTCAACCCAGCTCTAATGGGTGCCTGACATTAGTTTGGGAAAAGTAAAGGCGGTTAGTAATTGTGCTGACCACATGATACACTCGATAACCATAGGCCACAGAAACAGATGATTTAAACATCATCTGCCCTATAGACCACAATGTCATAAAAGGGAACTTTACTTTTTTATACTATTAGTAAATGAACATAATGATACCAAAACAGGTATACCCTAAATATACCGTAGAACCAATAAAGATTAATAAATCATATAAACACAGCTATACTATTAGTAAACAACATAATGATACCATACCCTACGAATTAAGTTTGCCCTACTTACAGTCAGAACTTGTTTTCCATAGAGCTGTACAGTCTCCACGGACAAACCTTTATGCTTCTGGCAATATTTATTGTACCAGCTTTCTGTGTAGCGACACTGAAGAAAATAGTCACACAATGAGACACACGCAGCTTGAAAGTTGTGACTTAATAACTGCAACATTAGGACACTAACAAAAGAGGGAAATTCCGACAAAGGAACTATTTAACATTTTCAGGAAGACACAACTTGTTAATGAAGAGTTGAATAAATAATTATCTACACTACTAAAAAGAATTATCATGCACTAAAAACATAACATAATAATAATATTATAATAATCTTTATTATCCATAACCTGAAAAATGCATCCTTGAGAGTTCCTCATTCTAGCTAACCTAATAAATTATCAAACTAATTAACTTGAAATATTTTAACCTCAAGAGAACATTACACTAACCTGATATATTAAATCCTTGAGAGAGCCCCGTGTGGCTATAGGCTGAACTAGGAACACAAGGTTCTGTTCAACAGCGAAATCAAAATCATACACTGGAAATATATATGGGTGCTGTCAGATGAAAGAAAGAAAAGATGAAGAGCGAATACATATCCAACTTTTTTTTGGTCAAAATGCAGTGTATTATATTAAAAATCAAGTCCCTTCAAATACTAATAAAACTTGTTTTTATTTCAAACTGATATTTCTATAGATACATAGAGGAAAAGTAACCATCCTAACAATCTAAAGCATCGAATCCAATTGCTAAAACATACAGTATTTTTGCTAAAAATAATAAAGATCATCAGATTCTGATCTGGGAATTATAACACACATTTGTCCAATTGTAAGTTATCAAATATTTTTTCTTTTACTTTGCTTTTATGTAGCTGTTGTAAAAAAAATGATTATTTCATCACAAGTCATAACAATCTTCTATTATCAATTTTGTTGACATCAACAAAATAGCCAATATATTTCTATTAGAAAATATGCAATAAATGGGTTTTTAAACATTAATTTGATATAAAACCATTTAAACTCTCTCCCCACGTAAAACATTTTTACAGTATTTTCATAGAATAGCCATATATTGGTGTAAACTGGGTGCCTTAATATAGAAAGACGTCAGTAGGATGAATGTTCTTGGTTGAAATTAATAAGTATAATAATAAACTGGCACACAATAATTAAAATTGTTTAAATCCAAAATCCTTTCTCATAGACCAACTTCCAAGCCCAACTTTTCCTGGACATTGATTTCTGTCCAAGGTCTGCATTTAACAATCACTACACTGATATCATATAAGCTGGTGCACATTGCATTGCAAATATTTAACATTGAGATGTAGTCTATTCATCACCCTGAATCAGTTTATCTGATGCACATATTTAACATTCAGATGTAGTCTATTCATATCACTGACATCAGTTAAGCTAGTGCACATTGCATTGCAAATATTTAACATTAAGATGTAGTCTATTCATCACCCTGACATCAGTTAAGCTGGTGCACATGGCATAGCTAATATTTAACATTAAGATTTAGGCTACTCTTATCATTGTTACCTGTAAAAGTGAGAAAAGATCTTTCAGAATTTTACATGTTGTTTTTGTGAATGGAATCTTCATATTAGTGGAGTAGGGTAGACAACTTAGCATCCTCTCCTGGTTAGTCTTCACATCTTCCACCAGGAACCAATGTTTGTCTAGACGACTGCCTGAAACACACAGACGTTGATCTTACTCTTTTAGCCTGGACTTTGAATGAACAGGTCACTTCTTAACCAACAGGGAAACATCAATAAGTACAGATGACTCTCAATAGTCGGACACTTCATAATACAACACACTTAGTAATCCCAAGAGGCAAAGAGGTAACTTCATGTACTTTATATATATTTTAGTATTGTAATAACTTAAGCGAAGCAACTCAACGAGGACATAGACGTTTATTTACACTGAGACATGACAAACACAAAGGGGCATCTGCCTTGAGTACAGCATCTCCATATTAACTCCCTACTTGGGCGGAAATCGTTAATCTCTTCATGTCAACATCCTGTTCTAGTTTGGTTACTAGAAGTGCGCATCTCTGCACTAGCCTGGATGGTGGTGCGCATGGCAAAGTCATAACAGTATGTAAACATTTTTTTAGAATGAAGGGAGCTAAGTAGGTGAAAGCTTAAAATGTACATTTTGTATTTTTTTTTAGATCAATACATTTTTCTTTTTCGTCTCTTATTTATTGTATGCCTTTGAAAGTCTAAGAGAATACTTCATTACATCATACATAGAAATTTTTTGAAATACAACTAACCTTTAGTAATATTATGTTTTCTGTAATCCAACCGTCCCCCCCCCCCCCAATCCTGTAATTGTCTGACTATCATGACTCCGGATGGAGGACAAGTGCATACCGAAAGTCATCCTCTATGGACAACTCGTGACTGGCCCAAGAAAAACCGGTTGCCCCCACCTCAGTTACATAGAAGTAATAAAACGGAACCTTAAATCAGTGAACATCAATACTGACAATTGGGAAGACATAGTTCTAGACCTCACCAGATGGAGAGGGACAGTGACCAAGAAAGCTATGGACAGTGAAAGTACATGGGTCTCAGCTCAGGAAGAAAAACTTACAATCCGAAAAATGGCCAGCTCCTCTACCAACAAAGCAAAAGCCCCCTTAACCTGCGCTATTTGTGGAGGGGAGTGTCTCTCCAAAAATAGGGCTCCACAGCCACATGAGGAAGTGTGCTCTGAGATGAACCATAGTCGTCCTACAACTGAAGGAGGCCAATCATGAGTCAGCTGTAGCTTTTAAATGATGGAAAATTTCATCCCATGTATTTAAAGTGTTATGTGTGTTGCAAACTCATTGACGCTTACCTTAAAGGCAAGACATATAATAGACATATAATAGGTTTCAGATGCAATAATCACAAGCAATCAGAGCTAATTAAATATGTTAATAGTTTTGAATTAAAAGTATTAAGAACAGTTCACTGACCTAGTTCATTCAACTGTTTCATGCTTCTGAAGTTTGGATGTGATCGTAGATAATACTGGCAGTTCATGTACACAGCATCTACATCAAACAGAAGACATAGAAACAAAAAAATATTTTAATTTGTGCTTAGGGTTTTGATTGTGGTATATATTTTTAATATGCTTGAAATGCACCTGTGCAGAAGTGTATTCATATGAACTAAATGCATTTTATAAAACTTTCAAGATGTACTGATAGTATTCTAGCATGTATTGAATAGAATTTAACATGCACTGAATGTATATAGAATAAATGTGTTTTAATGTAGAATAAATGTCTTTCAATATAGAATAAATGTGTTCCAATATAGAATAAATGTGTTCCTATATAAAATAAATGTGTTCCAATATAGAATAAATGTGTTTCAATATACAATAAAGGTGTTTTAATATAGAATAAATCCATTTTAATATGGTCTAGAATAAATGTATTTTAATATAGAATAAACATGTTTTGATTTGTGCTGTTTTGTTTGTTTTTTAATTCTATGTTTTGGATGTTCCTTCAGAATTGAAGATTATTACGTCCTAGCCTGAACTTCCAGCAGGGTGGAAGGGGAAGATGGCGTGCAGGATTCAAACCCGGGACCATTGAGATTCGCATGTATTCAGAATTTATTAAATATATATTGACTATTCTTTTAATATTTCCTAAATGTAATCTATTACATAATGAAGATGTGTTTAGATTTGTGATTAAATTATTGTACAAGAAACATGCTTATAGACTCAAATATAATTCATAGTAAATTAAAAGCTATACACACACATTTCAGAATACTCAGTAACACCCAAGTACACAAATCTGCATTTATGAAGTAAACATACCCTTGATAATAATCAAGGACCTTTTGCAGAAATGACATTGTTGCAAATCAAGGACAAACAGACAATGAAAGAAATCCAGGTGGATGAGGATTGTTAATTACAATAAAATCTACAGTGGAGAATGATGAAAAGATAATAGACAACAAATACGCTAAGGTTGTCAAGATTTGGGTTCACCTCTGCCACGTAAGGCACAGATTCAACAGTTCTCAAACTTAAAAGAGAAATGTTCTTATCTCAGCCCATCTGCTGCTACCACATAACTATCGCTCAGGAATTGGTGACACCTCATCATCATCATTGGCCTCCTTCAGTCAAAGAACGACTATGGTTCATCTCAGAGTGAGTGAGATGAAAGCCTGGGCATTGTTTATGGTTGGAACGAAGTCGCCCACACAGCAGTTCCCCTCTCTCTGCGCAGCTGATGTGACCAAAGGAACGGAGTATCCAATACAGTTTGGGATCAGTAGCGCCGCAGGATCTGCCAGGCTGTAGCACGGTGTGCCACAGTCTGCCTAAGGGTCACCAGCTCCTGATTTTTCCTACTGTAACACAAAGTGCCTTCTCCTGTAAAGACTGATTTCCCAATAAAGCACCACTCACTTTCCCGAATTTCACAAAACAATAATCTCTTATTAATTTCCCTCTATACAGCACTGTTCACAGACTACATTTTTTGTTTCATTTCTGAGCAGAAAATGTTTTGTCCTTTTCACAACACTATGCTTTGTCTTTGTTTGTTCTGAATGATGGACACCAAGATCAGGAGAACAGTAGTTTGCAGGGTTGAAACTAAAATTGTTGCAGCCAAGTACTGCACACCAATACCAACATTGCACCATCCTGAGCAGTGATAAAACATTATGTTGGGCTAGGGTTAGAATGAAATAGTGGAAGAATGCCTGTCTGCAGTGAAGTAGTGGAAGATTGACTGTCTGGAGCAATGTTTCCCAAGCTGTGTTCCACCAAGCCTCTAAAATAAATTAAGCAACGTGTTCTGCTAAATATTCAGAATGTGGGGGAAGTGTTCAGTTGAGGAAAAGGTTAGGGAAACATGAATGAAGTAGTAGAAGAATGAAATAGAGGAAGAGAGCTATTAAGGAGTAGTGGAAGAATGTCTGTCTGTAGTGAAATAGTTAGCAGACTGTCTGTCTGGAGTGAAGTAGTGGAAGAATGTCTGTAATGAAATAGAGGAAGAGAGTCTTGCAGTGGTTTAGCAGTAGCGGCTAGATAACAAAATGACTGCAGCGACCTAATAAACTACTACAGGAAGACATGTCTTGATGCTAGGCTTAACTGAACAAGAATGACAAAACAGTTCACAATAGCACAGTACACACACACACAAGCTGACCTGGACACCATGACATTTTGACACACTAGAACAGATCAGTTCACAACACACAACAAGAAACATAAATACACAACAATGACTTCATGGTAAATGTGTAGCAAGTATTGTGGTTACAAGTTTTGGAGAAGTGCTTGTTGGAGATGAAGCTGAAACATAGGTGGCAGTGATGATACCAGTGAAGATATCTAATACTAGTTCATGGCAGTAGAAGCACTGGATAGCAGTGTATGGCTGCCTGGTCGTGCGGTTTGCACGCTGGACTGTCGTTCAGATTTATCGATGGTCCCGGGTTCAAACCCTGCCCGCTCCCATCCCCCGTCGTCCTGCGGGAGGTTTGGACTAGGAAGTAATTATCTTCAACTCTGAAGGAACATCCGAAACATGCAAAACCTTTTACAAACAAAACATGGCACTTGTGAGCCTTGTGTGTCTAATTAACAGCCTAGTTTGATAGTGTTCATAAAATTCCTCTTCACCCCAAATTTTTTTTTACAACAATATCTTTGGGCCCTGATTAAATTAAAGTCATTAATTGCTTTGAGAAAAACACTTTTTTTTTTTGTTGGGTTGGATACTGTTTCAGGAAGCATGTACATTTCGTAATGTAAAAAAGCCTGGATTGGATTGAAATATATATTTTTTTAAGTTAAAAGGTGTCCTTATTCTATTTAATTAACAATTATTAAAACTTCTATAGAAGGATTAAAATGACAAAACTGAAAAAAAAAATGAAGAGTGAAGAGTTTCTTTCTTTCTTATAAAGATATTCTTCTTATATGATACAGATGTTACTTCAAAAAAAAAAAAAAAAAAAAGAAGATGATTACATCCTAAGCATCATGGTGAATATATTGGTGAATAAAGTTTTGAATAATAATAAACAATGTTGCTATGGAGAGTTTATCAATAAAATGCTTGTGAAAATGTCAGACAATTTATGGTTTTAACAAAAATATCATAAAATATAGAAACTTAATGCCACAAAAAATGTTTTCATTTCTAGAGAGTTGCTGAGATATTAAATTAAATGTCAATACAACATAATCTTTAAAAAAAAATTCTGTTAAACTCAGAACATTAACATTGATTTTATTAAAAGCTTTGCCACTCAGATTTTAGTAAAATATAAAAAAAAACAAGACTTAATCTTCCCCCAAAATTACCCAGATTCTTGTATACATCACTATACTAATGGAAACTAAAAAAATTTGTATGGATTTAGAAGATATTCCAGTCTAAGTGCTTAAAAAACACATTTAAAAGAGGCTTTAGTCAATAAAGACGATCAATTATTAAGTAAAACTATTGAATAGACCAACATTTCAATGTACTAAAAGGTTCAGAAGTTTATTGGAACAAACATTTTTTTTTACTTGTTTCTGGTTTATAGTTCAGTTAAATAAGGTCATTACAAACATTCTACATACATTCAATTCTTGCTAAATATCCCACAAGCTTACCTCTAATAATCTTCTGTCTTGTCTCCCTTTCCAAGTTCATCTGCTCCACCAACTGGGCTTCGTGCTCCAGCCTTTTATACACATAATCACGCCCATGGAACCTAATAATAGAGATGCAAATAACAAAAGAGCATAGTTCAAAGGGCAGTTCTTGAATACAACAATAATAGAAGATGATAAAAAAGAAAATGCTAACTTAACACAAATACAAAAATCAATGTAACTATTGACTTTGCATTAAAAAATGATCAAAAGGTTTTAGGAGAAGGGGCAAGGGGGGAGTAATTGGCACCTAAACAGCAAGCTTTGGGCAAGAAGAGCTCTTTAGCCTTGGCTGGGCCACCCAACTAGGAGAAGAACCTCTGCCGCCTTGCAGTTATACCCAAACAAGGGAAAGGCTTCACCAGGAGCCAGTGCCCCTTAGTTTGCAGCACGCCTTGGCAGACCTGTGGCGCTGCTGTTCCCGAACTGTGTGGCCTGCTGTTTCTTCGGCTACATCAGCTGCATGGAGAGAGGGGAACGGCTTTGCGGGTGACATCTTTCTGACCACTGCTAATACCCAGACATTCATCTCATTCCTATGATCCATAGTCGATTCGCGTATGAAGAGGCCCATAAAAAAAAAATTGCTAAAGTTATTTCCCAAGTGACTATACAATTTAATAATGTCATTATTGCTCCTGTGACTATTGGCATTGATTTTTTTAAATATAGTTTTTCTAGTTGTTGTTTTTTTAAAAAATACATATCCAATAACAGATGTTTTAGAAAGCTAATTGATTCTATATGATATCCATACACTTTTATTTTAGATACAAATATTTTGAACACTTCTTTGTTGTTATGTGCTAGTTGACATTTTAATTTTCTTGAAACAGAAGCAATAGAAAGCCAACAGATGCAATATGGCAAAGAGTAAATCAGTTTCTTTCCAAGCTTTTACTGAGAAAAAAACCAAAGGCATTAAGTTGTTTAAGAGTAAATAGTAAGAAAAAGTCAACAAATACGTATGTTCTGTGAGATCTAATTTCTTTTCTTAAACCTGATCACAATAAACCCAGTTTAACACAGTTTGATGTGTTAGCAAAAGACAATTAGAGAACTAACAAGCCCAAGTATGCATGTCAATGCAATTATTCATAAGAAATGTTAACATATCTCAAATGAACATAAAAACAGCATTTGTAAACATTGTCAGGTCCAATAGAATTTAACCTTTCACTAAAGGATTTATGTTTGGAACAGTCCAGGTTGCTTAAAAAAAATAATTAAAAAAGTGTTTAGTATGATAGTGTGTTTTTTGAGAGCATGTCTGTTAAGAAGACAATGCAACAAAAAAAAAACAAAAAAAAATAACCCACTACACCAAATTTTTTTTAAATTCATCAAATCTTCAAGCCAAGAGCTTGAGAAGTTAAATAGGGTCTCATACTTTTGGTGCTACAGATTTCAGAAGGGCTTAGCGGCTGAGTGGTTAGGCGCTTGGCTTCTGAGCCAAGGGGTCTCAAGTTTGAATCTGGGTGAAGACTAGCTTTTAAATTTTGAGATTTTAAGGACCCAGCAAAGGTCATAGGTCCTTATGACACCTTCTTAAACAATCTGCCATAGAAGCAGATGATCTTTAATCATCTGAGACCAATTGTTATAGAAGGCATCAACACTGACCAGCGGCATAGAAACCTGTAGCCTGTAGTCAGTCTAGACCAGTGGTTATCAAACTTTTTTGTCTCGTAGACCCCTTGCCATGTTTTTAAGTTTTCGGTAGACCCCCCAGCATTTTTTTGAAAATTCATTAACTTCAGATGTGCTTTTCTCACTGATTACTATGCGATATATATTTATTGATGACATTCCAAGCAAAATAAAATTTAATATGCATTACAAGAAGTAACTAAACAACAACAACAACAAAAAAAAACGCCTATTGGTGGGCAGCTTTGATAATAAAATGTCAATCTTGGGCTTCAATTTAGTTCAGGTTAACATTCTATCTTCTCGATTAGATGATGTCTGACTGATTTAAATTTGGAAAGTAAGAAAATGTATCATTGTCATTGTATGCTTCATTAATTTAATCCTCACATGAAACACTGAGATTATGCCTTCGTGTTGATCAAATTTAGGTTATCACATTGTAGCTGCAAGTTAATTAACCTCATTCAATTTATGAAACAAGTTTGTGAAATAGACTATGTCCGATTCCCGTTTAATTTCTGTGTTTTAAAATAGGATCTTAGCAACCAAGAACTCAGAAAAAATAGTGTCAAAGAAAAGCCTTTCGAAAACTATCATACTTCAGTGTGAAGGAGCAATTGATCAAAATTTCAGGCAAAAAGCAATTCTTTATGAATTTCTTGATTCATAACAAAAATATAATAATACCACTACATTATCAGGCAAGGTTAACAAGTCCAGCTTTTAAAAAAAGTAAATCGTAATAACACGATAACCATTCATTGTCCAAAACTCATTTCACCATTACACCTTTGATCTGTATTGTTGCTTAGAGGAATTTTTAATGATATCAGATATAGGATTGTGTAAAACAGATTGTAAAACCTCTTCAATGGTTGGCAAAGTCAATATTTTGCTTATAGTGTGCAGTTTTTTTAGAGTTTGATATAAGCCTAAGTAAATATATTGTAAGACGCTCACAAACCTATTCTCATCTATGATGTTTAATCAACATTTTTCTACTGTGGCTTAATTCTGAATTTAAAAGTTTTCAAAAGTATTTCAAATCTTAATCTATTTTATTTCATGTTGACTTTTCTCTATGTTCCAGCTTCCATGGTTTCATAGCAACATAGCTTCAAACTTTGTTACATAAAAATAAAGAACAAATGCAATAGTTGTTCAACAAAGAAAGAATGAAGCCAAATTTTTAATAACCAACAATTTACGGTCAACATTTTATTTTATAGACTCGGCCATGTAAATTATTACTTTCATGTAGACACAATTAAGGTATTTAAAATAATACATTAAAATTTTTAAATAAAAAAAATCATTCCACTAACAGGGTTGAAATTCAAAGGATTAACTAAGGTACAAATCATGTGTGAACGAGTCGATGCTTCAATGAGATCCGCCTTCGTAGACCCCCATTAACAGGCCATAGACCCCCAATTTATTTTTTCACTTCCGTAGACCCCTTGGAAATCCTCGTAGACCCCTGGTGGTCTATATAGACCACTTTGGGAATCACTGGTCTAGACCAATAGCTTGTTGCCACATCACAGGCCTGACATCATCAGCTATTGGTCTAAACTGTCCTCAGGTCACAACGTTCAATGTGAGCTGTCAGGCCTTGTATAAGTATTGGTCTCGCATCATCTGCCCTATAGATCGCAAGGTCTGAAGGGGAACTTTACAACTACAGATTTCAGAATTACAAATAAGGCAGGCTAACCATTTGGAGGATAAAGATGTTACCAGAATTGTACAAGACAAAATTTAAAGTTTTCATTGGAGAGGTAACGATGAACCCAACTCTTATGAAATACAAAAAAAAAGAAGATGATTATGCCCTAAGCTTGTTTCTATGTCAATTTAATCATGCATGTTGATCAATGACTTAAACTCTGCCAAGTCATTTGTTTTCCTGCCTGACTCCATAGGAAAGAATGAGTATTTGTACAAACAAGGAATGTGCGGTTATTTTTGTGTCTTTCTGAGCAATTTATTAGGTTTTGATTTTGTATTTGAAGATTATGGTTCAGCGTTTTATGTATAATTGCTACTTTACTTTTAAGTCCTCTATCCTGAAGGCTTTCTAAATTTAGTAATTTTTCTAAAGGTTTTACTCTAATCAAATGTGAATTTGGTTTGTTATGAATCTCACTTCTTTATTTTGTGTCTGTTCTAGTTTCTTAATGTTTTCTTGAGTTGAGGGGTCACTAACAGATTCTATTATTGGCCTAACTAGGTTAAATAACATTTCAGTTTTGTTTTTATTGGATTTGTAGAAATTTCTTTTAATAAACCCTAATGCTTTGTTTGATTTTTTAATAGTTTCATCAATATGGCTTTTCCTTTGTTATAACACCTAGGTATTTTGCATTTTTAGTCTGTGTTACTGGGTTACCATGAATAAGATATAAATGGTATTTGTTTTTTTTTTTTGCTGTTTTTGTTTTAAATAAACTGGCATTTTTCTGGGTGGAAAAACATGCTCCAATTCAATTTCCATTTCTCTAACAACTCTATACAAATCAAGTCTGCTTAACAGATGTTTAGTTAAAACACTGGCTGACTAAGACTTGTCAAAGGGATAAAAGATAACACAGCATAGAGATAACAAACTAAATGGATGACATGTGCAAAAAGATTGGATTATTTAATGCACTTTTGTATATATTATATATCTCTCTTTCATGAATAGATTTCAGGGATATGGACAGATCATGTTCAAATCATTAAAATAGACCACTTCCTATTTAAAAAATAATCTTGCTCACCAATTGATAACAAAATTTCAGGAAAAATATGGAAAATTTCAATACTTGATATTTGAAAAGCATGTTTTGTATCTTAATATATACATGAGATATTTTTCAATGAGTCATACTTATTATCTGTTAACTACAGTCAGCTTTAAATCCTGTTATTATAGATAGTAGCATGAACAGAACTAGGATCTGGGAGAAGGTATTCCGTGCTGCCTTTACATGCTCAGTAAACACAACTCAAGTTCAATGTCGAACCTCAAGCCCCCTTCTTAGGGAGCCAAGCCAAGTTCAAGCGTACTTAGCCTCTTGACCAATAGTAAATGCAATAAAAAATAGTTCTCCACCTTAAGGAAAACCTTCAACATGGTTCTGTTGAGTATGCGGAACATTCTAGAAACATTAGGAACAAAGTAACTCTTAAAACCTGCATGATTTAAAAAAAATATAATAATCTAGGGTCTAGAGACTATCAGCACTAGGTCATGTTGTTCAGAAAAATATAATATATATATAAAAGTCTGGAGCATATCAGTACTTTCAGAGAAAGAAATTAACCTATTGCTTCATCCTTAAATTTTAAACTAGGACAGCGGATAACAAATCTTTTCAGTGCATAAAGGTTAAGAGATTAGTCCCACACATTTCAAGTTCTCTTTCAGACCTTGCAATGATGTTAAGGCCATCTATTTCTGTGGCCCCGGCCCATGGTTAACAAGGGAGTCATGCGGCCAGCATAATGACCAACCCACACATTTCAAGATTTTCCATTCATTTTGCAATGTAACAATGGTGTCGGATTTCTTATAAAAATGGTGAAATAAAAGATTCGGCTGATTGGGAAACAAATGTGCCATGGTATCTAATTTAAAGCTTTAAAAAGGCAGCATACAATGAGGAGTTTTTTCCCTACATCTGGTAAATGGGTCTGTGCAATCCAATTTACTAATTTTAAAGCCCTATGCAGTTTTATTTCCATGCCTATAATAATAATAATAATAAAGATAAAAATACCAACAATATCACTATAAAACTGAATATATGGGATAGGACTATAACAGATGTAAGTGGTTTCAAAAGTGGAACCAGTGTATCTTATCTGATCAAATACAGATTTGATTTTAAAAAAAAAATGAAGATGATTACGTCCTATGCCTGTCTGTGGGTCAATCTAGTCCTGCACTACTGGAAAGGAGGTGTAAAAGTAAAAGCTTATGAATCAAACTAAACTAGGATGGCTGCTTGGCCATGTAATATACACTGTTGTTCCGTGGTCTTGATGATCCTGGTTTTAATCCCTGCCCACTGCCACCCCCCCATTGTCCTGTGGGAGGTTTGTGTTAGAATGTAATTATCTTCAAATCTAAAGGCACATCTTAAAAATGTAAAACATTTTACAGACTGATCAGATCGTACAAAATTGTACTAGAGGGGAGCTACTTGTAAAATGTTTGTTTGTTTGTAAAATATTTTATATGTTTCGGATGTTCCATCAGAGTTGAAGATAATTACTTCCTAGTCCAAACCTCCCGCAGGATGACGGGGGGTGGGAGCGGGCAGGGTTTGAACCCGGTACCATCGATAAATCTGAATGACAGTCCAGTGCACAAACCGCACAACCAGGCAGCCATTGTACTGAGATACTTGATAAATGATTGTGGCCTAAAGTTGTTTGAAAGATAGCCAATTAATTGCATGTAAATGATATCCAATTAATTGCACATAAATGCCTGAACATTCCATTTATTATTTTCTAAATAACTGCATTGCTTACATAATGCATTTCAATATTTTCCTATATTTATGTTATGTTAGCATATACACAAGTGTCAGGGGGAGGTAAGGCGAGAGTGAATATGTTACTTTGATATTTCGGTATGATAGTTATATCCCCTTGTTTATGTACTCCCAGGTTGTGAATTTGAATAGTCTTGCACGTGTTATGAACTGAATGGTTTAGTCTTCGTTGACTGTGGGAAAGAGTGTGTTAGTCAGTGAGGTCTTGTCCCCTGTCCAGGAAGGTTGGACAGTTACTTCCTGGACTGGTGGTTGTGTGTATTAATATTAATTGTGTGCTTTATTAAATATTAAAGTTATTATTATTTCATGGAAAGTATTATTGTTATTTATGGATGTTGGAGTTAAAGTATATTTAGTATTAAGTGTTCTTAATTATAAGTAGCCCCTAACGAGCCAAGCAAAGTAATAAAAAGAAACCCGACACCAAGTTATTAACCTCTATTCTCATGATTGTTTACATCAAAGAAGCATTTCTCAACCTATAGGCAGTCCTGCTGGTAATATTAGACTTTAAAATAGAACACTCTTGTCTGACTCTCAAATTTGCTATAGCTTATCAACAAAAGCTGCACATTGTTTACATTAGTTACAGCTGCCATGCTTAGTTTCAGCTTGTCACCATTAGATGCATTACTTTTAATATTTTATGCATGTAACAGAATTTAATTTTAAGAAAATCCTGAAAAAGTTTTTTTTTAAATGTTAGATTCAATTTAAACCATAAAACTTACCTTCTTCGTTTGCGGCAAAGATAATAAAGTAAAAATCCAAGTCCAACTATCAATGCAATACCAACCAAAATAGGAATCTGGGGAACAAAAAAATTTAAGTCAATCCTGCACCCTGATGGTAATCATTCTTCAAAACAATATAATGAAGGTAGAGTCCAGACTCGCTTATCACCATGAATTATACAATTCATAAACTTTATTGTCTTTTGATGCGATTGTCAAAATAGCTAATCAAGGGTCATTTTTTTGCATTTGCCTGAGACACAAATATTTTCACTAAAGTGTTGACGAAAAATGTGTGTCCTGTTGACCTTATGCCAAACTACAGCATGTTGACATTGTGCTTATGTGTACGTGTTTGTTGTTAGAATGTAGAGTTATTCCCTTTTGTAAGAAAGTTGATATTGTAGTGTGTGACCTGTGGATAGTTAGAATGTGTTGAGTCTGATGTACCCAGCATCTAGTGACCTGTGGATAGTTAGAGTGTGTTGAGTCTGATGTACCCAGTATCTAGTGACCTGTGGATAGTTAGAATGTGTTGAGTCTGATGTACCCAGCATGTAGTGACCTGTGGATAGTTAGAATGTGTTAAGTCTGATGTACCCAGCATCTAGTGACCTGTGGATAGTTAGAGTGTGTTGAGTATGATGTACCCAGCATCTAGTGTTGGTGTCACTTTTTGAGTCCAGTGTTCTTTAGTGTAATATTAAGCTTATAAAAGTATCATTATTTAAACTAACACAGCAAATTCTGAAAAGTACTGCATAAAATCTAATGGCTTCCAATGGGGACAAGAATTAATTAAAAGATGGCAAAAAATTTGCAATCAATGATAAAATGCCATAATTCCCAGGGAACTTTCATTCCTTAAATCCATCAGAGATCCCAGCACTCCATAAACTCATCCCTTTTAATCTCAGATTTCCCTTTAATTTGTGCTGCACTTTGAACTAAGGCTTTTATTTAGTACACAAACAAAGGTTTTGAGTTCCTCACCATTGAACTCTGACTAAACATGTAAACTTCTAGTTCATAATTTACTTTGATTACTTTGCTTTTTTAGCTTTGTTATTTGTCATGAATATTGGTAGACATGCACTTAACCCCCAGGAAAAGCCCTTGATGAAGGCAGGTGCAGAAGATAAAACCTTAAATTGACCACGGGCAAATAACAGATTTGCCTGCATCAGTTGTGGCAAAATAAACAGGGCAAAGTTGTATCAGAATGTGTTACTAGGCTTTAACTGGTTTTACCTGAAATTTTCACTACACTTCTATGCACTATGAAAAGTTTTATCTGAATATGTGCTAAGAAAAGTTGGATAAGAATGTTTAAAACTAGACCTTTATGTGCTAAGAAAAGTTGGATAAGAATGTTTAAAACTAGACCTTTATGTGCTAAGAAAAGTTGGATAAGAATGTTTAAAACTAGACCTTTATGTGCTAAGAAAAGTTGGATAAGAATGTTTAAAACTAGACCTTTATGTGCTAAGAAAAGTTGGATAAGAATGTTTAAAACTAGACCTTTATGTGCTAAGAAAAGTTGGATAAGAATGTTTAAAACTAGACCTTTATGTGCTAAGAAAAGTTGGATAAGAATGTTTAAAACTAGACCTTTATGTGCTAAGAAAAGTTGGATAAGAATGTTTAAAACTAGACCTTTATGTGCTAAGAAAAGTTGGATAAGAATGTTTAAAACTAGACCTTTATGTGCTAAGAAAAGTTGGATAAGAATGTTTAAAACTAGACCTTTATGTGCTAAGAAACATTTTATCAGAATATTTCACTAGATTTCTATGCACTATGCAAAGTTTTATTAGATTTGATACATTTCATTATAAAAGGAAGAACAATAAAGGTAACTTTTTAAAATCTTGTATTAGACTATGGAAGCAGATAATGTAAAGCTCAGCTATTTTTATGGGTTAAGAAGGGTGTCATGGCTAGCGCAACAATCAACCGCCTTTTCTTCCCCAGCATACGTCAGGTACCCATTTGAGCTGGGTGAATTCAGGGGCATCTTAAGAATATCTAAGTTCAACATTTTGGTCTACAACAGGATTTGTAGCTCAGGCACCTCAGTTCAGTAGCCAAAACTTTACCATATCACCATGACAATATACATTCTTAAAGAAAAGCATCACTAAATGAATATAATAAATGTTAAAAAATGGGGTTCATTCTAAATATTATAGCTTTTTGAAATATCTAAATAAAGACAAATTAGTATGATAATGGATAAACTGTTTACTAAAGTTGACATAAAAGACTAAATTTAGTGTTCAATATTCTTTTATTACTCTATCTTGATGCCTACAAGAAAGGTCAACAAAAATGTGACCCATCCAGAGCTCATTTGTAGTAAAATTTAACATGAATTCAGATCCTACAGTTTATTCTTCTTTCTATATTCTAATACTTACATAGATATGCTCTTCAAGAAAATCAGACATGGTTATACTTTAGTCCAACACAACCATACTTTGAACTTTGAAGTAGAACTTATTCTTTGCTGTTACTGGGCTATTATATTATAATAATTATAGCTACAGACCTCAATAGTCTATATATAGATGATATAGATGTTAGTCTATGCACTAAGAAAAGTTTTATTAGATACAGATTCTATAATACTATATTTATATATATAATTATAATATATATGCTATTTTTGGCCAAGTCTTAGTAAAGACAGACTAACTCTAGTTTAGTCAGTAAACAGACTTGGTTTATCATGTCCTCCTATCCTCCATCCATATAAATATATGTCATTCTATGATTCTACTATCTACTATCAAATAGTATAAGTATAAATAGTATAATAAAATAATATATTACAATATATAAAATAATATAAATATAATATTAATCTAACTAGCTCAATAAACTCAATTAATTGTAATATAACTAAATCTAGGGACTTCTAGTCTAGAACTCTAGATCTTCTTTTAACTAATTAAGTTTAATTTAAACTACTTTATAATCGTTTATGATAGTTTTAGTTTATCTCTAGATTCATCTTCAATTCGGGCAATAATTATAATAACAATTTAATTAGTAGATCTATTTATTAATTTAAACTATTTTAATTTACTTTAAATTTAAAATTAAATCAATGAAATTTAAATGCCTTTCCGTCTTTCCCTAAAAACTAAATTGCAACTGACCATCTGGATCTAGATATTAGATTCTTAAATATGTGATCTGAATTTTATCATATTAGAATCTAGATTAGAATCTAGAAAATTTGATAGAGAATGAGAGATGTCTAGAAATCTAGACTGTGGGTATGTTTATGTTTCCAAAGACTCATGACAGTGAAGTCATGTGATTGTCTACCCATGGCCTACCAACTGCTGTCAGTGCTGACCTATATACATAGAATCTAGATTGAGATCTACTCTATAAAAGTCATGTTCATAATCTTTAACAATAAGAAAATATTAAGATCAAACAAGCTAAATTAATAACATAATTTATACTTTTAGACTTAGAATCTTCTCTAGATTTATATATTATAGATGTACGTCTATCGATCTATTCAAATAGAATCTAGTACAATAACATTATATTGTTTGACTGACCACAGAGTGAACCTTTATGACAAAGAAAATTATATAGGTCTGTGAATCTGACCTATTAATAAACATGTCTCGGCTATAGAAAAAGAAATATAATATATAGGTCTGTGGACAGAACGTAAGGTCTTAACTTATGAAACAATATTTAAAAAAAAAAAACTATTTCAAAATATTTATTAACGTAATACATTTATAAAAATCACTAAAAGATATTTTCAAAAAATATATTTTTTTGTTTTATATCTTAATTTAAAGATTATAAGTTATGCAATAATTTGATTTAAAGCGAGTAGAAATCTAGATCGAGTATGCACCGATTTTAGATGTAGCTTTTTAACAGACAGTGGTTTGTTTACATTTGAAACGAATGGCTAACAAGCGGAGAAACGCTTTTAGCGGCTTATTTAATTTCTGCTTTATGAATGAAAACTTAAAATAATCTTCATCGGTGTAAAATTTACCAACTAGAGTCTAGATATAAAATCTCTCTATATTAGTAACGTTCCTAGTAGATCTTGTTTTTAGATAGATCTAGATTAGATTTAGTATCTTGAATAAAGTTTATAAAGTATGATCATAAAATATGATAAAAGACAAAGACTGAAAGAGAGTAAGTTACTCAGTAACTCAGTAAGATTAAAAAATAAAGTATTAAAGAAAACTTTTAAAGTTGTTATTTAACTTATAAGGTCTATTATTTAAAGTTATTTGTTTTGAACAACAAACTTTTTTTTACAAAGTGTAACAAAAAGCAAAGGACAGGCATATTACTATTATCATGCCAATCATGGCATGTAGATGTAGTTATAGATCTATTTAATATTTTAATTTAACATTATAAAATATATATATATTATAATTATATTATATTATAGACTAGATCATCTACTAGAGATCTAAAATCTAAGATATCTAGTCGAGATAGTACAAGTAGTAGAGATCTAATATTAACATTGTCACTAGTGACTATACTACTACTATTATACTTACAATTACAATTGAATGGCAGCCATAAACTTGATAAAGTCATAAAGATAAAGATATTCATATTATCATATTCATGATCTCATGATGATATTAATACCTCTATTACATATTGATCTAGATCTAGTGCTAATAGTTTATAGTGGGATTATTTCTATAACAAATGAATTGTTGTGTGCATTCAGTATTGTGTTGGATATAGATCTATAGTGACTAAAGTTATATACAAAACTAAAAGGGTAAGTTATTTTTTTTATTTTTGACTTCAGTTAAATTTTTTTTATGTCATGTTGTCATGTTTCACATATAAATATATAGTGTTATGTGTTAAGGATACATCATACCTTATTTTCATGTCATATCATATCTGCTTTAGAAAATCTTTCAATGAAAACAATTCCTTTTCTTCCTTTCCTTTTGAATCTTAGTAATTAAGTGTTAAGGTTTTGAAAGTCTAGTTTTCAAAAGGGAATGGAGATGAAAGAAACATAAGTTTAATTTTAATCAAAATAATTTCAATAAATTTAAAGCCATCTATATGAAACATTAATATATTCAGTCTATATGTACACACTCAGTAACTTTATTTAAGCACAGTTTGTAGTGCCAAAATCACATTCATGATCATTAAATCTGTGCTGATCAAAATGTTTTTTTTGAAATTTAATCAAATGTTATGTTAAGAAATCAATTTTTATTTTTGTAATTATTTTGTAATCATTGATTAGATCTAGGTTCCAATGTTCTCCTGTTTACTTTACTGCTCACATGTTCAAATCGCAACAAATGTCTGGACTGCTAATCCATGGTCCCAGGTTTGAACCCTGCTGACCACTATTCCCCACCATCCTGTGGGAGGTTTGGGATAAGATGTAATAATCCTCAAATCTGAAGGAACATCCTAAACAAAATAAGAGCAAAAACACATTGCAATATAATTATTTTCTACTTTAATACTGGCTTGAATTTATAAAGTGAATTTTTTGAATCAT
The DNA here is from genome assembly GCF_947242115.1 of Biomphalaria glabrata. Lineage (NCBI taxonomy): Eukaryota > Metazoa > Mollusca > Gastropoda > Planorbidae > Biomphalaria > Biomphalaria glabrata. The sequence goes on along the minus strand of NC_074714.1, from coordinate 1,831,959 downwards.
TAACAAAATATATTTAGTCTTTATATTGAGTTTTCCCTCTAAACTGATCTTTTAATGTACTGAGTGGTCAGGCTTCTGACAAACTGACATGACCATCATGATCATCTTCTCAAATATCTATTCATAAAGTAAACATAACACATTGTCTTTCTATTGTTTTTTTTTTTGTTTGCTTTCAGTATAAATAAACGAAAGCCAAATAAATAACAAAAAATGTTAATAATATATCTTTATTATCCTTGAGGAAATTTGTCTTACATTTGTGCAATACATTCAACAAAACATCATTTAATGATAGTAAATAAATGAAAAACGGTTTCACTCAATTATTACATGTAAAGTTGACATCATAACGTTGGATAGTATTCATTTGAAATTAATAATTTAATTGCTAAGGAAACAAAGACGTTTTTGTGTCGGTTTTTAGCGATAAGTGTCTTGAATCTTCTTTGTGATGATAATATGTAAAATTCAGGACCTAAAGAGTATAAAATCTTCTTAATGTTTAAGATTTATACTTTGTTTAAAGAATGTTTTTCTTGTATAAGTATCCAAGTAGGATTTGTTTGTTGCCAATGATCTTATTATCAGTATTTTATGATTATATTAATTTTTGTAAACGTCAAACCAGGCAGAGAAGTTGAAACTTAAAATGCTGCAGATGTGAGCATGGTAAAACATCGGCAATGCTTTAAAAAAAATTTTGTAGGACATTTTCTTTAGTACCGATAGTGTTAATTATTGTTGTGATATTTAATCTGTGTTAATCTGTGATGATATAATCTGATTACATTTATCATCAAACACATTGGCCAGGTACTTAAAAACATAATGCCTCATTTAAATTTTTATCATAGGCATTGACTTACATTTAGTACCGAAGGTTTTTATTAGAAATCCATTTTCTTTAGTAGTCTTAATTATTGTTGTGATATTTAATCTGTGTTAATCTCTGATGATATAATCTGATTACATTTATCATCAAACACATTGGCCAGGTACTTAAAAAAATAATGCCTCATCTAAATTTTTATCATAGGCATTGACTTACATTTAGTACCGAAGGTTTTTATTAGAAATCCATTTTCTTTAGTAGTCTTAATTATTGTTGTGATATTTAATCTGTGTTTATCTCTGATGATATAATCTGATTACATTTATCATCAAACACATTGGCCAGGTACTTAAAAACATAATGCCTCATTTAAATTTTTATCATAGACATTGACTTACATTTAGTACCGAAGGTTTTTATTAGAAATCCATTTTCTTTAGTAGTCTTAATTATTGTTGTGATATTTAATCTGTGTTAATCTGTGATGATATAATCTGATTACATTTATCATCAAACACATTGGCCAGGTACTTAAAAACATAATGCCTCATTTAAATTTTTATCATAGGCATTGACTTACATTTAGTACCGAAGGTTTTTATTAGAAATCCATTTTCATTAGTAGTCTTAATTATTGTTGTGATATTTAATATGTGTTAATCTCTGATGATATAATCTGATACATTTATCATCCAACACATTGGCCAGGTACTTAAAAACATAATGCCTCATTTAAATTTTTATTATAGGCATTGACTTACATTTAGTACCGAAGGTTTTTATTAGAAATCCACTATTGGCTTGATTCACATTTAGTTGATACTACTGGATTCTTTGTCTGTCTCTTTGAGATTATATTTTAATATTGTTGAGTTTCTTTTATAGGCTTAGGGATATCTACTAGAGCACATATTAAAAGCATCAAATTAGATAAAGAAATGAGAAAAACAAACTGTTGTGAAATAGATTCTGTTTATGGCATACGGTGATGGGGGATAAAGATTAATGGCACTCCTCAGGGGAGTTAATTCATTTCTGTTGTCATGCTGATTATTTGAGTTATCTCCCTGGGGAGAGAGGAATGGCATAATTTTGTTACGCTGATCGTGGCGACCTCTTAAGGGTAACGTGGCAACATTAGGGGTATGAGCAAGTGTGTGAGGGTGTGTTGGCGGTGGGCTAGGGGGGGGGGGCAAGGAAAATATCGGCCTCGTTGTCTTTTGAGATTAAATCCTCAGGTCTGTGATCAGTCAGCTTGTGATGTTTTCTTCCATTAATGCTGTTGTTAAACAATGACATTGCTCTAAAAGGGATTTTCATCTAAACAAAATTTAGGGAGATGTTTGGTCATGCAGAGAAGTTAGGTCTAGGGAGATGTTAGTTCTTGTGAGATGTTTGGTCATGCAGACATGCAAGGTCTAGGGAGATGTTTGGTACTGGTGAAATATTCGAATTAGGGTATGTTATGCGCAAAGAAACTCTTGGAGGTCGAGAACATGTTATTGCATGGATATATAAATGGTATTTTGAAGCTTTAATTCAGAAACAAAATAAGGTAGACATATACAGCGACAGAAAATCAGCTATATGACGAACATATTTTCATGGCACAGAAAATCAGCTGTATGACGAACATATTTTCATGGCACAGAAAATAAGCTGTATGACGAACATATTTTCATGGTATAGAAAATCAGCTATATGACGAACATATTTTCATGGCACAGAAAATCAGCTATATGACGAACATATTTTCACGGCATGAAAAAGCAGCAATTATAAAAACACATTTCAATAGTTGGAACTATCACCAGTTATAAAAACATAATTTGATAGTTATACACAATTGATAAGAAGTAGATAATTATCAACTAAACACAAACTGTCTTTGGTTTCTTCTCTATCGCTAGCTAGACATCGTCTGAACAAGAATCCGTTGTTGTTTTTCTTTTTCTGTCGAAGGTAGATCTATTTGTCCTTTACTTAATGCTTGCCTTTCTATAGCTTCAAAGTTTCACAAATTTTCATACATCTGATCTGGTAGCGATAATTAGTGCTATCTTCTGGCCAGTGAAAGACCAAACGGTTGGTTTTATGCCAGCTTGTACATTGGGTCTTCTAATAACTATATTTGGATGTGTGTGAAGAGAATGCTGTTAACTCTTTCTCTCCTAACTGACGATACCAGCGTCGATTCCACCAGAATGTGGTAGATAATTACGGAGAGAAAGAGTTAAGCTACTTCTTATAAATATCTATCAAATCTGCTGTCGTATATCTCCAGTGCTAGAGCAACGTTGGTCTTTTGTCTTAAGAAAAAAAAAATTGACCCATGGCTCATTTTTACAAAAGCTTCTAGTATTAACTCCCTCCGTCTGTCTGTCTGTCTCGTACACATTTTGTCCACATTTTTTTTATCCTACTTCCTATTTCGGATCTAGTTGAAATTTTGCAAAATTATTAATAGGTGATAAAAACAACAGCAAGAAAAAAACAAAAACAAAAAAAAAAACAATTAGTTAATCAATGAGTGGTAATTAATTAATTTAGTTGTTTTATATGAAAGGAAGGTTAAACCTTGAAGTATCGAGAGCTATGACAGTGATTTTGAGTTTTTTTTTCATCAGGATAAACTTTGTTTTGCCTGTTATATTATTTAAATGCTGCTTCTAGTTTTATTAAAAAAGAACAACCCTGAAACGTAGCAAGGGCCACTTTTTTTCTCTCTACCCCCCCCCCCCCACGTCCACACCACCAATTTCTAGGTTTGTAGGGCCGGTCGATACCTCTCTATTATTCCTACGAAAAGTCTTTTCTTTCATTTCCGAATTCCTAGAGGAACTCGACTTCTACGTCATTTTACTTGTTTCGAAGTTGGCATCTGGTCTGTCATTCCCTGTGAATGGAGGATCTAATCCCTAGTCTTTCAGTCACAACATAACAATCTGTTTCTCTTTCTGTGTGCGTGTGAATTTTATAAGTACAAGTATCAGATAATGTTGTGATGAAGCATTAAAAAAAAAGAGGGAAAATAGTGGAATAGGAGGCGGATGTAGGAGGCTTTGATCAACTCAAGATTGATTGAACAAGATGTAGGAGGCTATGATCAACTCAAGATTGGTTTAACAAGATGTAGGAGGCTTTGATCAACTCAAGATTGATTGAACAAGATGTAGGTGGATATGATCAACTCAAGATTGATTGAACAAGATGTAGGAGGCTTTGATCAACTCAAGATTGATTGAACCAGATGTAGGTGGATATGATCAACTCAAGATTGGTTTAACAAGATGTAGGAGGCTTTGATCAACTCAAGATTGATTGAACAAGATGTAGGTGGATATGATCAACTCAAGATTGGTTTAACAAGATGTAGGAGGCTTTGATCAACTCAAGATTGGTTTAACAAAATGTAGGAGGCTTTGATCAAAAGATTGGTTTAACAAGATGTAGGAGGCTTTGATCAACTCAAGATTGGTTTAACAAGATGTAGGAGGCTATGATCAACTCAAGATTGGTTTAACAAGATGTAGGAGGCTTTGATCAACTCAAGATTGATGTTAGTGGCGTTAATCAAGTCAAAATTTATTGAACAAGATGTTAGAGGCAGCCATCATCTCAAGATAGATTGAACAAGATGTTAGAGGCTTTGATCAACTCAAGATTGATGTTAGTGGCGTTAATCAAGTCAAAATTTATTGAACAAGATGTTAGAGGCAGCCATCATCTCAAGATTGATTGAACAAGATGTTAGAGGCAGCCATCATCTCAAGATTGATTGAACAAGATGTTAGAGGCTTTGATCAACTCAAGATTGATGTTAGTGGCGTTAATCAAGTCAAAATTTATTGAACAAGATGTTAGAGGCAGCCATCATCTCAAGATTGATTGAAAAAGATGTTACAGGCAGCCATCATCTCAAGATTGATTGAACAAGATGTTAGAGGCAGCCATCATCTCAAGATTGATTGAACAAGATGTTAGAGGCAGCCATCAACTCAAGATTGATTGAACAAGATGTAGGAGACAGTTATCATCTCAAGATTGATTGAACACGATGTTAGAGGCAGCCATCAACTCAAGATTGATTGAACAAGATGTAGAAGACAGTTATCATCTCAAGATTGATTGAACACGATGTTAGAGGCAGCCATCAACTCAAGATTGATTGAACAAGATGTAGGAGACAGTTATCATCTCAAGATTGATTGAACAAGATGTTAGAGGCAGCCATCAACTCAAGATTGATTGAACAAGATGTAGGAGACAGTTATCATCTCAAGATTGATTGAACATGATGTTAGAGGCAGCCATCATCTCAAGATTGATTGAACAAGATGTTAGAGGCTTTGATCAACTCAAGATTGATGTCAGTGGCGTTAATCGTCAAAATTTATTGAACAAGATGTTAGAGGCAGCCATCAACTCAAGATTGATTGAACAAGATGTTAGAGGCAGCCATCATCTCAAGATTGATTGAACAAGATGTTAGAGGCAGCCATCAACTCAAGATTGATTGAACAAGATGTAGGAGACAGTTATCATCTCAAGATTGATTGAACACGATGTTAGAGGCAGCCATCAACTCAAGATTGATTGAACAAGATGTAGGAGACAGTTATCATCTCAAGATTGATTGAACATGATGTTAGAGGCAGCCATCATCTCAAGATTGATTGAACAAGATGTTAGAGGCTTTGATCAACTCAAGATTGATGTCAGTGGCGTTAATCAAGTCAAAATTTATTGAACAAGATGTTAGAGGCAGCCATCAACTCAAGATTGATTGAACAAGATGTTAGAGGCAGCCATCATCTCAAGATTGATTGAACAAGATGTTAGAGGCAGCCATCAACTCAAGATTGATTGAACAAGATGTAGGAGACAGTTATCATCTCAAGATTGATTGAACACGATGTTAGAGGCAGCCATCAACTCAAGATTGATTGAACAAGATGTAGGAGACAGTTATCATCTCAAGATTGATTGAACATGATGTTAGAGGCAGCCATCAACTCAAGATTGATTGAACAAGATGTTAGAGGCTTTGATTAACTCAAGATTGATGTTAGTGGCGTTAATCAAGTCAAAATTTATTGAACAAGATGTTAGAGGCAGCCATCATCTCAAGATTGATTGAACAAGATGTTAGAGGCAGCCATCATCTCAAGATTGATTGAACAAGATGTAGGAGACAGTTATCATCTCAAGATTGATTGAACACGATGTTAGAGGCAGCCATCAACTCAAGATTGATTGAACAAGATGTAGGAGACAGTTATCATCTCAAGATTGATTGAACAAGATGTAGGAGGCTTTGATCAACTCAAGATTGATGTTAGTGGCGTTAATCAAGTGAAAATTTATTGAACAAGATGTTAGAGGCAGCCATCATCTCAAGATTGATTGAACAAGATGTTAGAGGCAGCCATCATCTCAAGATTGATTGAACAAGATGTAGGAGGCTTTGATCAACTCAAGATTGATGTTAGTGGCGTTAATCAAGTCAAAATTTATTGAACAAGATGTTAGAGGCAGCCATCATCTCAAGATTGATTGAACAAGATGTTAGAGGCAGCCATCATCTCAAGATTGATTGAACAAGATGTAGGAGGCTTTGATCAACTCAAGATTGATGTTAGTGGCGTTAATCAAGTCAAAATTTATTGAACAGGATGTAGGAGGCAGCCATCAACTCAAGATTGATTGAACAAGATGTTAGAGGCTTTGATCAACTCAAGATTGATTGAACAAGATGTTAGAGGCAGCCATCATCTCAAGATTGGTTGAACAAGATGTAGGAGACAGTTATCATCTCAAGATTGATTGAACAAGATGTAGGAGACAGTTATCATCTCAAGATTGATTGAACAAGATGTTAGAGGCAGCCATCAACTCAAGATTGATTGAACAAGATGTAGGAGGCTTTGATCAACTCAAGATTGATGTTAGTGGCGTTAATCAAGTCAAAATTTATTGAACAAGATGTTAGAGGCAGCCATCATCTCAAGATTGATTGAACAAGATGTAGGAGGCTTTGATCAACTCAAGATTGATGTTAGTGGCGTTAATCAAGTCAAAATTTATTGAACAGGATGTAGGAGGCAGCCATCATCTCAAGATTGATTGAACAAGATGTAGGAGGCTTTGATCAACTCAAGATTGATGTTAGTGGCGTTAATCAAGTCAAAATTTATTGAACAGGATGTAGGAGGCAGCCATCAACTCAAGATTGATTGAACAAGATGTTAGAGGCTTTGATCAACTCAAGATTGATTGAACAAGATGTTAGAGGCAGCCATCATCTCAAGATTGGTTGAACAAGATGTAGGAGACAGTTATCATCTCAAGATTGATTGAACAAGATGTAGGAGACAGTTATCATCTCAAGATTGATTGAACAAGATGTTAGAGGCAGCCATCAACTCAAGATTGATTGAACAAGATGTTAGAGGCTTTGATCAACTCAAGATTGATGTTAGTGGCGTTAATCAAGTCAAAATTTATTGAACAAGATGTTAGAGGCAGCCATCAACTCAAGATTGATTGAACAAGATGTTAGAGGCAGCCATCATCTCAAGATTGGTTGAACAAGATGTAGGAGACAGTTATCATCTCAAGATTGATTGAACAAGATGTAGGAGACAGTTATCATCTCAAGATTGATTGAACAAGATGTTAGAGGCAGCCATCAACTCAAGATTGATTGAACAAGATGTTAGAGGCTTTGATCAACTCAAGATTGATGTTAGTGGCGTTAATCAAGTCAAAATTTATTGAACAAGATGTTAGAGGCAGCCATCAACTCAAGATTGATTGAACAAGATGTTAGAGGCAGCCATCATCTCAAGATTGGTTGAACAAGATGTAGGAGACAGTTATCATCTCAAGATTGATTGAACAAGATGTAGGAGACAGTTATCATCTCAAGATTGATTGAACAAGATGTTAGAGGCAGCCATCAACTCAAGATTGATTGAACAAGATGTTAGAGGCTTTGATCAACTCAAGATTGATGTTAGTGGCGTTAATCAAGTCAAAATTTATTGAACAAGATGTTAGAGGCAGCAATCATCTCAAGATTGATTGAACAAGATGTTAGAGGCAGCCATCATCTCAAGATTGATAGAACAAGATGTTAGAGGCAGCCATCAACTCAAGATTGATAGAACAAGATGAAAGAGGTTGTGATCAACTCAATATTAGTAAAAAAAAAGGATATTAGAGGCGTTGATCAAGTCATAATTGATAGAACAAGATTTTAGAGGCATCGAACAAGTCGAGATTCATAGAACAGGACGTAGGAGGCATTGATCAACTCAAGATTGATAAAACACGATATTAGAGGCATTGATCAACTTAAACTAACTAATCCATTCTTCTAAATAATCCTTTTTTTGAACTGTGCTGAGAATCCTACGCCAAACCTGTGCCACACGTGCACACACACGCGCACTGTCACACACATTCACCCCTGGAGGTACTCACACCTGAACGTAGTCATTGTTTGCTAGAACTTGTGTGTGTGTGCCGGTGCGTCGACACGTGTGTGCGCGCGTGTGTGTGGGAAACAGTCGTTGTTCAGTCCACCGTTTACTCTAGAGCTGCGTGATACCATCTCACACCCTTTTTCTTTTCTTTTCTTTTTTTTAGATGCTGGGGAGGGGGGGGGGGGACGAAAGAAAGGAAGACTTGAGTCGTTTTAGTCTCTGATCCCCCCCCCCCCCCCCCAGTCGAGTCCAGCCAACTAGTTACAGGTAATTAATTTACTTTGTGATGTGGTGGAAACGAATAATAAGATAAGACATAGGCATATGTACGGTAATAGTTCATATATATATATATATGAGATACAAGACACCGATAGCAAAGACAAACAGACACAAACACTCTTTTGTTCCCCTGGCAATCAAATCATTAAATAAGAACAACCTGGTATAGACCTTGTCACATGTAAATTATGAGTGAGTCTGGTGTGAATGTACACTTTGGTTTCTTATAGTTATAATGTTTTTTGTTTGGTGTAATGCACAAATTGTAAGACAAATTTCCTTACGGATAATAAAGATTATTATTATTATTATTATTATTATTATTGTCACGTGTTTATTATGTTTGTTTGATTTGATGATGTGGATGATTATAAACTTGTGACATACGCGGGTCCGGAGGTGCCTTGACTATAGTTCAAACACTTTAATAATCAATGAAGTAACAAAGTGCTGATATGTTTTTCTTGAGTTTTAATTATTTAAAACTTGAACTTGAAACAGTAAATGTATGTACAAAAATATATATAACAGATACAGGATTCAGTGAAAATGATCAATAAACTGAGTAACTATTTACTTTAAAACTAGCGACTTCTAAGTCTAACTTTCTAGCTCTCTCTTCTCAAGCTAACACTCAGCCTTTTATATCTTTCTTTAGAATAAAGAACCATGACATCTCAATACCCATCCTTGACCCGTTTACATTTAATTTTTCTTTTAATTGTTTTTGTAATTTAACCTACGTTAATTATGTTTCCCTGCTGTAGCCTTGAACTAAGTTTTAATCGGCGTCCTTCTGGCATTTAAGCGTGGGTACGTTGACCTGATTTGAGATAGGTACAATGTCCTCATTTTGTGAACAATGAGGTGTCACTAGGGACGTGACATATATATATATTATGAAACTCCTGATATCACAACAACAGTTGCCAACTTCATGTTGCATTAACTTCACAATGTCCGTGTATGTATATTATATGAAACACTACTCACCATTCAACAATGGACCTCATGCACCAATCGTAAACAAACAACATTTAGTCACGTGATAATATTGATAAAACAACGGGGAAAAAAAACTGTATTAAAATTAGATCGTAATTTGTATAGAAGAGATAGAAAATCACGTGGCCAAATGTTGTTTGTTTACGGTTGGTGATTGAGGCCCATTGCGCTGGGTCGGACAATGATCTCATATGGGGGACGATCGTCTGTCAAAGGCGATCTTTTTTTTTTTGGCGCGAGCTTAAAGGAGGACGGCGCAGCAAACTTCCCGGAAGCGCTGTAAAGATCAACTCATGCGCCATTTTGCCCTCAATGGTATAGAGCAAAGTAGCTGGCAGCAAGTGGCCTGCGAAATAGACAGTTGGAAAGCTCTCACAAAGCCCGATATAAACACGTTTGAGGTCCAAAAGAAAAAGCCCTTGTGGAAGACAGACGCAGACGACGAAAAGAAGACTTCACGGCTTTGTCTGCATCAGATGTGGAAAAATAAGCAGGTCGCAACTGGGTGAAACACTGCACTCATCCTTAATCTTCGGGATAGAAGACATTGCTATTATATGACATGCAATATATGTGGACGGGAGTGTCTCTCCAAACTAGGGCTCCACAGCCATATGAAAAAGTGTTCGAGATGAACCATAGTAGTTTCACGACTGAAGGAGGCCAATGAAATATATATTTATATATATATATATATATATATATATATATATATATATATATATATATATATATATATATATATATATATATATATATATATGCCATACAGGATGAAACAGGGTGGAGGACACGCACTAACCATGAGATATATCATTTGTATAAAGACCCACCAATAGTGACGGAAATAAAAAAGAACAGACTACGTTGGGCAGGTCACATTGAAAGAATGTCGGATAACAGAGGAGAGAAAATCGTATACAGGCAAAAACCAAAAGGCAGGCGACCCAAAGGCAGACCCCGAATGCGATGGATTGATGATGTAGAAGCAGATCTGAAGCAGCTTGGGGTCAGGGCGTGGAGACGAAAGGCCCAGGAGAGATCTGAATGGAAGGATGTGCTGAAGCAGGCCAGAGCCCTCCATGGGCTGTAGCGCCACTGGGATGGATTGATGGATGGATGGATGGATATATATACATGGTCAACCTACTCATGGTAGGAAAAAAAGCTGAATGTCTTCCACCTCCGATGCCTAAGGCGGATCTTTAAAATAAGGTGGCAAGATAAGATAAACAATGAGGAAGTGCTACATAGAGCAGGATGCCAGGACATCCGCTCTGTTATCAGCAGCAGACGCCTTGGCTGGCTTGGCCACGTTCGTAGAATGCCAGTAGCTCGACTTCCACAGGACATCCTGTATGGCGATCTAATAGAAGGCAGGAGAGCCGCTGGTCGCCCACTTTTACGTTATGCGGATGTATGCAAACGCGACATGAAGCTCTTCAAAATCGACACTGGCAACTGGGAAGAGGTGGCACTGGACAGATCCACATGGAGAGAGAGCATAAAGGAAGGGTCACGGATTGCAGATGTCATACACAACAGAAGCACATATGCCCAACCTGCGATCGCAGCTGTGTATCAAGGATTGGCCTCTTTAGTCACACTAGAAGTTGCAAAGGGAAAAGATCGTCTCTCGAGACGTAAAATGCCACAGATATATATATATATATATGCTTTCGAGTCCTAAGATAATGAAGGAGCATAGTGATTCACACGGTAACGCAGTCCTAGCTGTGATCTGCATTCTTTCCATATTTAATACAGACAAACACGTTCTCTGCCGGTTGTCGATTTCAGACTTCTCTTCTCGCCGTCTACGCCAGTCTTGGCAATAGCGTTCCTTTTGATCTGCAAATAACCTAGAAGCTCTGTAGATGAATCCAGTTTTAGCCGGTCTTTACGGTACATGGCTGTAACCTATGTGATAAATGTATTATAGAAGTAATAGCCGGGTGTGAAATTTCTTCCATTAGGCTCTGCCAGGCAGCGGCTTAAAATGGATCCATTAAAGTAGCGAAATGTTTTGCGTGTGTGTGTGTGTGTGGGGGGGAGTCAAATTAGAACACAGCCGTTTTTGAAACATTTGTTCAGCCCACTGTTTAGTTAGGTTTTCCCATGACGCCCTTATGACCAAGAGTCTCTTCCTTTGATGTAGAAGAGTCGCAATGAACGGTCTTGTAAATCTTCACCTAGATTCAATACATCTTACTTAGCGAGTTTGGATATCTGTTAAACAGAATATTAAAAAATTACTTTAAAAAAAGCAAAGCCTATTTAAGGTAGAGAACTGTACATTTATAGCTTTATTTATCCATACTGTAACATTTATTTCCTTTAATCAGTATCAAACTAAATCAAACTAAATTAATTAATTACCACTCATTGGATGGCTGCCTGGTCGTGCGGTTTGCGCGCTGGACTGTCGTTCAGATTTATCGATGGTCCAGGGTTCAAACCCTGCCCGCTCCCATCCCCCGTCGTCCTGCGGGAGGTTTGGACTAGAAAGTAATTATCTTCAACTCTGAAGGAACATCCGAAACATGTAAAATATTTTTTTTTTACATTAATTATTTAACTGGTTAATGTTTTGATTGATTCATATCTTGCTAGGAACAATGAATAGAAGTGCGAGAGTTTCAACTTGATCCGAGACTGGGAAATGGGAGACACAACGTGTAGAAGACATTGTACCAGACAGAGTGAGTTGATATGAGCCTTGTAAACAGTACATTACCAAGGCATCGTAAGGGGGAGGCAGCTGATAGTTTAAAACACATACTAACATACACTTGTACATTCTCTCTCTCTCTCTCTCTTACACTCACATACACACACTTTGTCTCTCTCTCTCCCACATACAAAATCGAGACTGTTTCCGACATTCGTCAAAGACATAAATGATTCCCCCCCCCCCATTACCCTATGTAACCTTGTAACCTCCTCCCCTCCTTGAGCTCTACTGAGTAATCTTATCTGTTTATGAGTCGCTGTTCCCACCTCCCCCCCCCCCCACTCTCCTCTTTCATCCAGCCTCTTTTTCACTCTCTCTATCCCATATTGATGGTCATTGACGCTATCACGTGGTCATAGAGCGAATAGATTGGCCGGACAATGCACATAAACTATTGGACCCGAGATAGAGGGGCGTGCAACTGGATCTCTTCGAACGCTGGCCATGCTGGGGGGCCGATGATGGATGGTCAGTATTGTCATGTTGATGCTACGCTTATAATATTCTATTATCGTGTCCAGTTGGGTCTATTTATTATTTTCTATCTTGAGCTTTAGTGGCCATGCCTAAGTTGAGTAGATATTATGCAAATAAGCACAACCAACTGAGCTACCAAATCTGAAAATAAAGAGAGATGTTTACCTTTACCTAACCTGTCACTAGTTGGACCGTTGGGACACCATGCAAGATTTGTCGACCGTCTTTCTCCATTCCTCTCTGTCTTTTGCCTTATTTAGAACCTCTTTCAATGGCAGGCCTGTCTATTCTTTTATGTTGTCTTCCCATCGCTTTTTCTGTCTGCATCTTCTTCTTTTTCCTGGTACTGTTCCCCGAAAGGTCTTTGCGAGCCCCAAAGACCTTGTATTATGGCCATAGATTTTTGGCTTGCGTTTTTTTACGATAGTTAGCAGGTCATCATGGGGTCCAATCGTGACCTATGTCGAAGGCGCCGGTCCAATCGCTGCAGTAGCCCTGTCTCTAATCTCTTGGTTTGTGATTCGGTCTTTAAAAGGGAGATAAATATAAAAAAAAAACAAGAACACACCATAGAACTCAATTACATAGAAATAAAGTAGGTAACGAATGAAGCAAAAACAACGCAATTGCATCAAGCCCCTTCACACTGTTTTGCTCCCTCCCCCATCCCCAACCTCTCTCTGTCTCTTTCCTGCATTGTTTATGTAGCTTTCTGTCTTGGTGGTAACGCGTGTTCTCAAAATGCAAAATGTATGTTTTAAAAAGCCGTATTATTTCGGACAGAGCCTCGTTTATTGCTTGTGATACAGCATTTCATTTTGTTTTGTTTGGGGTTGGTCGTTGTGCTGGCTTCATGACACCTTCAGTAACCGTATGCCTCAGAAACAGATGACCTTTACACCATCTGCCCTATAGATCGCAAGGTCTGAAAGGGAAACTTTACTTACTTTTGTTTTTTTTAAAAGATGATACAATATACAGATCTCAAAGTGGGCCGACATAACATTGGCTAGTTCAGTAGGGAGACTAAAGGGATTCACACGGGGAAAGAATCATCAGTGGTGCCCCTTAATTCTGTAACATACATACGTGGACAGAGTATGGGACTGGTAATAACTAGAATGTATCTTCAGAAATGCTGTGCTCGAAGGCAAGCCTAATTATTATTATTATTCATTTGTAATGTACAAGGAGAAATCCATTGCGTAATTAGCAGATTGTCCTTAGAATATGTATTTAAATTGTTTAAAAGGAATTTAATTATTTTTTTTAAAGGAATTGATTATTCGGATTTCCATTTGTTTCAATTTGAATAATTAAACATGGACACTGTTTTTTGATGGTTTAGTTCACCCTGGCCTACATGCTTAGTGTTGTGATGTACAACAGTGTTTTCCAAACTGTGTTTCGCGGAACCCTAATGTCCAGCGATGTCTCAATAGTTGTCCCACGAGCTACTGGAATAATGAACTAGTAGTCCACCACGTGAATTAATCTCTCTAAAAAAATAATAAGCAAAGTGTTCGCTTAATATTCAGAATGTGGGAAGTGTTCCGTGAAGGAAAAAGTTTGGGAAACATTGGACTGTACAACTAACTACTGTAGCAATATGTTTAATGCCAGAGGTGGATGAACAATGTGGGCTTCTTCGTCATCTAATGTTTACTCTCAATTCTTATGAATGTTGGTTGTATGTCTTCCAGCCTTTCACATATGTATGAGGTGATAATGATCGAGTTCAATCTGTCAGTTTCATCGGTTATTAAATGAAAGATCTTCCAGCCAGTAAGTTTTGTAGATACTTGTAGTGGTACTGGCGGACACACTACATTTTACTATTTCAGTATATGTGAGTTGATGTTGTTATAGTAAAGGAAACACTACATTTTTGTACATAAGAGTATGTGGGCTAATGTAGTGGTTTAGATTCAAACACTTTATGTGTTAATGAAGTTATAGTAACAGAAACACTCCATCGCACTAGTATCAGTGCATCACTGTAGGTGGGCTGATGTAGTGAGTTTGGCTTAAACTCTACATTTCACAACACCGGTGTATATGGGCTAATGTAGTGGCTTAGATTCAAACACTTTGTTTCACCGATGTTTGCCTATGTGAGTCGGGATAGTGAAGAAAGTGTATGCGGGCTAATGTAGTGGTTTAGATTCAAACACGTTGTTTCACTGATGTTCTTTTATGTGAGTCTGGTTAGTCAGGAAAGTGTATGTGGGCTCATGTAGTGGTTTAGATTCAAACACTTTGTTTCACTGACGTTCTTTTATGCGAGTCTGGTTAGTGAGGAAAGTGTATGTGGGCTCATGTAGTGGTTTAGATTCAAACACTTTGTTTCACTGATGTTCTTTTATGTGAGTGTGGTTAGTGAGGAAAGTGTATGTGGGCTAATGTAGTGGTTTAGATTCAAACACGTTGTTTCACGGATGTTCTTTTATGTGAGTCAGGTTAGTGAAGAAAGTGTATGTGGGCTCATGTAGTGGCTTAGATTCACGGATGTTTGTGAGTCTGGTAACTGATGGAAGTATGCTTAGAGTCACTTCTAAGTCACCGACCTATATCCGTCACTGTACCGACGTATTTTATGACGTAGGTCTTGGTCAAAGACGTCTCACCTCTGGTAATGACAGTGGCTTTTTTATGGCTTCTATTCAGCAAGTGGTCATTCCTTGACCAGCATTTAGACGAATCAATGAAAGCTGGGACTTGTCGAATCCTTGTTAATGTAGCCCTCTTGGTACTCAGAACAATCCATAGACGTATGGCAGGGGTTCTCAACCCGTGGGTCGCGACCCCCTTTGGGGGGTCGATTGACGATTTCCCAGGGGTCGCCAAAGACCATTGAAAAATGAATTGCTATTGTCTGTTCTTCTATTGCTGTGTGTGTGTGTGTGCTGGGGGGGGGTCCGCGGCAGAGTGGGGGGGTTGTAAAAAGGAGTCGCCGAGCCTAAAAGGTTGAGAACCGCTGACATATGGTGAACGTGAAACTATGTTACTGTAACATCGTTGCATGGTTTGTATGGGCTAAAAATAACTTGCAGTAAAACCTCAGCCCTATATTCCATCAGCTGCAGTAGTCCATAGAGACTCGACAAATGAAATGAAAAGGTGCTAATCAACATTAAATTGATCCACAATGGTTTTTTTTTCTTAATTCATTTCTAAACACTCCCCTCGCCCCGGCTCGACCCCCTCACCCCCTCACTCCAACATTTAACTGTCTGGAACCAGGCACGACTCGTCCGGTGTTGAACTGTGACTCAAGATGAGAAACATTCATAGCGCCGAGTTGCCGTTGCCGCCCCCCCCTCCTTTACACTCCCGCCTCCCCCCACGGCTTCTCTGTATTTCTCTGGCTCGGGATTTCACGGAGCGTTTAGTGGTATCTTTCTCTGTTCTCTTGTTCAAAGTGTAGTGTAGAGCTCACGCACCTCTTCGGCCTTCAATCTACTCAAAGTTTTGTGTTTGCGAACACTTTTATTGGAGGGTGGGGGCCTGTGCCTCTATTTTTTTGGGGGGGCGTCTTGCCTCTATCTGCTTTTTTTTTCCGGCCTTTTACCGTTTTTTTTTTTTTTACCACGGATGTGCATTTTTTGTGATAGTATCATAGCTGTTGTATTTGGATTGTTATGTTTACAAAAGAAGCATAGGCAATATATCAACTTTTTAATTCAGCAAGCACATGAAGCTTGTCAGGTTCTTACATGAGTTTGTGTTTACATGTGTTACATAATGAATCTTATGTTAAGTCCTATTAAATAACGATAGTGTGGATTTAACTATATGTGGATTGATACTATTATGGTCTGTAACATGTGAATAATTATTATAATTCTTTTTTTCGTATTTAAAACGTGGTATGGTAAATGTGGTTATTTCGTTTAACTGTAAAGAAAATTTAACATTTACATAAAAAAAATAGAAACATTAAATGACGTAATCTTAAAATACATTTTTATATGGATTATTTTTATTTTTCTTTTTTTTTTTAAAATAGTTCAATAAAAAGATTTTGATACTTAAAAGAAAAGCGATATCTTAAGGACTTGAAAACTATAACATCAAAGCTGTTCCCCTTTTACCTTGAGTTTCTATTTTTGTACGGATTAGTGCTAGGAACGATAACTCTGTGTGTAACGTGATTTTCATTTCTGGCAGTCTTCCGATTATCGTCTTACTGTACAGTCCTGACATTACTCTCGGGGCAGTCTGGGATATATCTATAAAACTGTACAGCCTTGAGGAGTCCGATCCATAGAACGGTGAGTGGTGAAGTATTTTTGTTGATGTAATGTTTTGTGATATATGGATATTGAGTTTACAGGTACATCTAGAATTTAGTTTTTCTACTAACACTATAAACATTTGGCTACTTTCATTAATATTGCCAACGATGAGACGCATTAAACATTTCATTTTTTATATTCCAAAGAGGAAAAACACTTTTGATTTGTTTTGTTATTAGTATGAATACGACATGTGATTTTTCATTTCTCGCTGCCAGCACTTCAAGCTTTTTTATCCACTTCTGCTGTCTGGGTCTGTGAATTGTTTCGTTTAAATTCTAGATGTTATAAAAAAAATTGTAATCTGGAAAATAGTTTTCATTGCATTGTAATAATTGAAGGGAGGCAACTCAACGAGATATCATTGTTGATTTACACGAGGACAGCGCAGACGTGTAGAGCAGTATCTGTCTTGAGCACAGCATCTTTATCAGCTCTAGACCTGGGCGGGAGTCGTTCTGTCCTTCTTCTCATGTCTCTCTAATAGTGCGCACCTTCTGCACAATCTTGGATGGTGGTGTGCATGGCAAGGTTATAACAGTATTTTAGATTTTTATCATAGACACATAGACATAAATAAATAAAGACTGGCCGATTAAAGAGTTTTATGAAACGAAAATTTGAGACTTGCAATTTTGTGTACTTTATTATACAGCATTTATGAGCAGTATAAAAGTTAAGTATTTATATCTATTTCAGCCATAACCTATATAAGTATTACATTATTTTCACTAGTGTTTTTTTTAAATCTCTAAGAATGAAGATCATGTAATTTTTCATAATTCGGAAATCCGAATACAATAGATATACATGTTTTCAAGTTACATGAAGTTACTTCCTTCGGCCAGTCTATATTTATTTATGTCTATGCATAGACATAAATAAATATAGACTGGCCGATAAAAGAGTTTTATGAAACGAAAATTTGTGACTTGCAATTTTGTGTACTTTATTATACAGCAGTGTAGTTTTGTTTAAATAAATATAGACTGGGTTATTATACAACAGTGTAGTTTTGTTTAAATAAATATAGACTGGGAAAAGGAAGTAACTTCATGTAACTTGAAAACATGTACATCTATTGTATTCGGATTTCCGAATTATGAAAAGTTGCATGATCTTCATTCTTAGAGATTCAACAAAGCTACACTGCCTCCTTATTTACAATATATATAGGTGTGTATCAAAGTTAAAAAAGCACTTTTATACTGCTCATAAATGCTTTATAATAAAGTACACAAAATTGCAAGTCACAAATTTTCGTTTCATAAAACTCTTTAATTGGCCAGTCTTTATTTATTTATGTCTATGGATATACATGTCTTCAAGTTACATGAAGTTATTTCCTTTTTTTGAGTCTATATCTATGTATGTCTATGATTTTTATACACAGAGTAATCTGCTCTTTGTTTTTTTTTCCTCCCTTGATAGCGCAGTACAGTTTTAAAAATGCCCAGCGACTAGTCTATCAATACTTCCGTGTTCTGTACATCGGATACGCCAAAAGTTTGTTATTTGTGGTTTTGTCTCGAGTTTCTGAAAATCTCTATTAATAACCATTGATAATATACGTCTTTATTTCGTTGGTTAAAACAAAATTAGGTTGGAATTGCATTCATACGGGCGTGTGGCACTTCATTAATATTTAATTCTTCTCTCAACCAGACCCGAATAAATAAATTCCCTCAGTAAAAAAAAAAAATATTGTGATGAGTCCGTGTGATTGTTATATTAAATTGTCACGTGACGTGCGTGATATTTTGTCAAACATGTTACACTTGATGGAAGGACCTTTTTTTCCTGCAGGCTAGGCCTTAACGTTCAAAACATAAATCACCCAATAATAAGTCGAAACGAAATGTTTGTATTGGATTCAAAATTACCGATTTTTCTCTTTAACGGATCAAAATTTAGACACAACTTTGATTTAAACATGCAATTTTATTTTATTCTAAGAGTTCATTTGATTTCAGGTTTTAAAGCAGGTCCTTTACCTAATCCAAATATAATAATATACTTGTAGAAAGTCGTTACCAAGGGAATGACTTAAACTTGAGTGATGTTACTGAAGTTGACTCATTGAGAAACCAAATGATTCGCTTACATTTCCGTCACGTAAAGACCACCTTGGAAGATCGATTGATTTTCAAACCATTATGGCATAGGAGACAAGAGAAGTAGGCCTACATAGGAAGAAGGACTCGATTTGCCCTGAAAAAAATGTTATTACACCGAAGGTAAATGAGAGGCTTTTCAACAAATCTTACCATCATATTTTGTCTCATGCATGGGGCATTTTCATAAATGGAAGCGATTCTATAAATAGCTATAGTTTGTGTGTTTCCGGTGAATTATAAATCATGTGCCCACATGACAAATACTAAATGTCAAATGGCAAGACAAAATACCAGATACAGAAGTCCTTCGAAGAGAGCGTGTCTGCAAAGCATCCACACAATCCTGATGCAGTCCCAGCTGCGATGGGCAGGTCACGTCTACAGAATGGAAGACCACCGCATCCCTAAACGACTCTTGTATGGCCAGCTAAGCGAAGGAAAGCGCTCGCAAGGTGGGCAAAGAAAGCGCTTCAGGGACACCCTCAAAGCTTCTCTGAAGGCGTTCAGCATAGACCCAGGCACCTGGGAGACAGAGGCACATGACAGAGCATCATGGCGTCGCGCTGTGAAAACTGGCGCACAGGTTGCTGAGGAAAAAAGAACAACGCTGCCAGAAGAAAAACGCCAGAGAAGAAAAGCAAGGCAAACGACACTAGCTCCAGCTGGAATAACCTGCCCAGTGTGCGGCCGAACATTCTGGGCTCACATAGGTCTCACCAGCCACATGAGGAGGCATAAAACCCCAGTGCCAAGCCCTCAGCCCCCTGGATGACAAAGTGGTCATCATCGAACCACGATGGACGAACTATATTATAAATCATGTGTTTCTGCACTTCGTAGATCCAATGTATCATCTCTTCCGTTTGTAGCAGTTGCCTGGCAACAGGGATAAGATAATATAATTGTATTCGTCCAAAGAAATGGACATTCAGTTTGACTACAGTATAGCGACTTTCACATTGTTTTGAGTCTCTAGTTGTTTAAAACATGTCCCCCTAGCGTTTCGTCTTTTCACATTGTTTCGTTTTTCTTTACGCTTCCTTATATCGCCTCCACATTCTCCTTATTGCTTTTCTTTTTTTTTTTTTTACTCCTCGCCTACTATAACTTATTGTAATTCTTGAAGTAAATGAAGATAGACTAGAACATTCTACACATCAAATCCCTGCAGGCCATACAACTGTTTTCTGATAAGTGCACTCAGCCACCCAGTGGGCGGCACTTTAGTCATGACAATCGCTTGCTTGACCCCTGGTTCGACCATGTCTCTCCCCCTTCACCCTGACCAACACATCGGGTCCATTAGACAGATGAGTGTCGAGTGAGTCACACAGTGTGTGTCCCCATTGATCACAGTTCAGATCCATTCCATCATTCAGACTTGTACATCTCACAGCGTTTTTTTTTTGTAGACTCAAAGCCATAGAAACAAGAACATGATCAGAGAAACAATTTGTCATAGCGATAGAAACATGAATAGCAACAACATGATCAAAGAAACAGTTGTATCATAGAAACATAGAAACAACCAAAAGATTAAAAAAAAACTAACTGTATCATAGAAACAGAACATTAAAGAAACAAGTTATCTTAGCCAAAGAAAAGTATCGACGTTTTCAACGTAACAGTTTGTCATCGTCATAGAAATAATATAAACGAGATTTAAGAAACAGTTTATCATAGCGATGAAAAGAACTCTTACAACATTAATTAAACATTTACAATAAGCTTCTGTGGTGCTATGTTAGCTTAGCTTTTTAAAAGAAAAAAATTTTATCTATTAAACTTTTTTTGGTTATATTTTAGGTTGCCTTTCTTTTGAATTTAAAAATCAATTTCCTTTATGATTTCCATATTTTGTAGGCATGACACCACAGCACACATAGGAAAACGATTCTAAGTTTGAATGTACGTGGCACTAGTGCATGGATCTGTGTTTGTCGCTAGGATAATATTTAGCTAAATTTATGTACACGTTAAAAACACAATCGTGTTCACATTTTAAACGAAACAAAACACTGTGAGGTGGGGCAACAATACTTGTTATCTAGTGTGATAAACCCAGACCATGAAAGACTTTTCTATAGCTTGGATTACACCTAATGCATGTGTTGGTGCTGGGGTTATCGGTCCAAGTCAGCTCTAATTAGTAGAGTTTATCAGCTGGAGATAACTAAGAGGTGCGACTGGGGAGTTGGTCAGGCATTTGATTTGGTTCTCTTCTAGAGTTGTCTTCGGCAGGTTTCATACTATAAGTGACCATCTAGTTAATGAAGGGGAAGAGACTCTATAGCCGACAGACTTATGCTTATTTTAGTTCCCCTTGGAAGATGTAGATAAATATATAACTTGGAAGTACTGAGGGTCACACAATTATTGATTGGCTTTTCATGCTAAAACATGAATTCCATTTTTTTTTCTTCGACGTTTTCGTTATGGAAAGAATGGTTTTATTTGTGTGTTTTATTTGTTATGGACTGCCGTGTTTGTGTTTCCAAGGTGATGATGAAGAAAGGGAGCATTCATTGTTTTTTTTTTTTTTTTTTTTTAAGGAATGACGAAATCACGACAGGATCTGACATAATTTATGCTAAGAACGAGAGACGATTTAGAGACACGAGTAAAGACGTGTTTTTGTTGTTAGTTAGACTTTGTTTAAATATCCGTTTATTTCATGCACTATTAGATTTGATATTGAGTTTTTGTTCACAAGAGATGTTTGTTCAAGATATTTAAAGTTTATTTATTAAAAATATAATATTAATTAATGAGCAATGCAGCTTTTCCTTTGTCTAAATGTCGGCGGATTTTCTTTTGGCCTCAAATGTGTATCCCGCGGCATTTGTTAGTGATCTCCAGCTGTGTCATTCCGAAGCCGCCTACGACCAGGTGCTCTCTTCTATGTCAGCTAAAGCAAGTGGGCGCCTAAGCTTGTCTTTAAAGCGTTTCCTTGGAGCGCCTCTGTTACGTCGACCACCTTTCAGCTAACCAAAAAAAAAAAAATATAATACGCCTACATCGGTTCAGTTGCGCTCGCTGTTTGGAGCTACAAGCCAACGATCGATCATCAACACCTAGCTCACTGGTCAGTTTTTTTACTTGAACGCTTTAGTCCATTTGCTGAAGGCTATGTAGTAATTTTTGTTTTGGTTGGGGGGGGGGGTGGACTGGATACTTTTTTTTTAGTTTTATCTCGATGAATCTACCGTACATGATTTCGACTGTTGGTTAAGTCACGTCTCGTTATTTCAGTTTATTATAAGTTATTATTTCAGTTTATTATAAGTTATTATTGCAGTTTGTTATTTTATTTTATTATACGCAATTTTGATCTTAGAAGCATGTCCTATCTTTCGGACATGCTTTTCCTACTCCGGATGGAATAATTGTGTCTGATAGCAATAAAACCCTAGATAATTGAACATAATACGTCTTAATATTATGTTCTTAATGTTGGTATATCACATTTTCCATAAAAGCAGGATCGGTGCAATGTGTGTGAGTTATTTATCGACTAAAAAACATTCAATTTATTTCAATTTTTTAGCGGGCCCCGAAAGGGGAAAAGACTCTATTAGTTTTGTGCGAAATGTCTGTCCGTCTGTCCGTCCGTCCCGTTTAGATCTCGTAAACTAGAAAAGATATTGAAAATCCGGCATCACAATATTTTAGACCATTCAAAGAGTTGATGCAACGGCTACTTTTTTTTTCTGAAAGCGAAAAATCTAATTTTTAAAATCAGTTATGCAAGCAGTTTTTTAAAGAGAAAAAGCTAATTAGTATGCATTATAAGTTAGACTTAATTAGAAACGAATAGTAATCTTGTAAATTTCATTTTCCTAAACTTGTTATTTTATTGCGGAATTTATTTTTTTTTTTGATGATTCGAATAAGAGATTGAGCCTTTTCAAAACAATTAGATCAATTTTAAGACATCAGTTAGGTCAGGGGAGGCGAGGTGGCTGAGCGGTAAAGCGCTTGGCTCTTCCGAACCCTGGGCCCCAGGTTCGAATCCTGGTGAAGACTGGGATTTTCAACTTTGGAATCTTTGGGCACCTCTGAGTCCACCCAGCTCTAATGGGTACCTGACATTAGTTGGGAAAAAGTAAAGGCGGTTGGTCGTTGTGCTGGCTACATGACACCCACGTTAACCGTAGGCCACAAAAACAGATGAACTTTACATCATCTGCCCTATAGACCACAAGGTCTAAAAGGGGAACTAGTTAGGCCATGTTCACATCTAACTTTACATTCACTTTCACCTATCCTTTGATCTGCGGGACCGTTGGGGCACTACACAAGATCTGTTAACCTTCTTTCTCTATTCTTATCTCTCATTTGTCTTTGATATAATTTCATTTGGATGTTCTTTCTGAAAATATTGAAACCTGCCTGGGGGCCGATTTTGAGTTTGTGTTTCCACACAAACTGTCTTTTGTAACCTTGTTCCCATATAAGTTACTGTCAATCTAATATATGTTTGTGTTTGATAGAACGTGTGATTTGATAGTATGAATGGAAGTATGTTAAAGATATGTAGATTCCTGACATTGGTTTACTTTGGGGAAATAAAGGCAATGAATGCACGCAGAAAGAGGGGAGATGACTCTGGGAATACATTGAAAGGGGAGATAATGAAGAAGGGGGACAAGAGGTCGATAATTTAATGTGGGACCTTTGATTTATTCTAGAGCATTCGAAACTTCTGAAATAAAAATATACATTGACTTGTGCTGTGAATTTAATTATTGAATGACAGAACTTTGCTACATGCATTTCCCTAGAATAGCAAAGCAACTAGGTATAAGAAGGCGCGGTTGCTGTGTGGAAAAGCGCTTGGCTTCCGAACCGAGGGTCCCTGCAGTCCCCGGTTCCAGTCCTGGTGAAGACTCGGAATTTTTTCTTTCGGGATACTTAGGGCGCCTCTGAGTCCATCCAGCTCTAATGGATACCTGACATTAGTTGTCGAAAAGTAAAGGCGGTTTTTCGTTGTGCTGGCCACTTGACACCTTCTTTAACCGTGAGCCACAGAAACAGGTGCCCAGTACATCATCAGCCCCATAGATCGCAAGGCCCGAAAGGGGCACTTTACTTACTTTACTTACTAGGTTAGCTATGTTAGTCAATCAAACCTGAGTAATGGAAAAAAGTGTATTCTTGATCTGCATCGTTTCCCTGTTCAATCCCTGTTCAATCACGTGCATCTCAACGTCCTTTAGATTGTCAAACTCCAGTTCTCTGTGACTAGACTTCTTTCTGAGTGTCCATTGGTTAATGTTCTCTGGAAATTAAAGCATCGGAAGTCTAGAGTGCCCTATACATCCTTTCTAATTCCTACAGTCGTGTCATATATTTGGCATAGTTTGGATCGGAGAGATGTTCACTTTAATTTGATTAAACTATGAAATGAATGAACTTTATTTTGTATGTTAAGGTGTTATAGTAGAAAGTAGAGCTTTGATCTTTGAATTAGATCTAGAGTTAGATGTCGGCCTCGATAGATGAATTTGATTATAAAGTTGAAAGTACGTCATGACTTCTAAATTCGCAGATATAAGGAACGAATTTATGTAAAAATGCATTTGAAAGACGAGTTTGAATGTTAATTTTATCAAATAATGAAATGAGTAGACTATATTTTGTATTTTCATGTGTCAAAGTAAAAAAAAAATTTGTGCAAAGTGTAGTTCTTAAAATTAGATCTAGATCTAGATCCTTTCGATCTTCTCTCATGTAAACATGGCCTAGAACCATGAAATAGTAATACTTTCATAGAGTTGGGCAACTATTTTTTTTTAAGGTTCTTAAGTTTGTTTTAGGGCTACTATACATACGTCATGGTTCCATTTAGTACCCAAGGAACATTTATGCCAAGTTTCATCAAGATTGGTCAAACGGTTTTGATTTCTATTTGGAACATACATACATACGCCTTACTTTCTGCTTTCTATTTCAGATCATCAATAAATCGACCTTAAGTTCTTCAAAAAAGTAATATATATCCTTGTTTTAGAATTGCTGATGAGCATTGCTCATATTTAGCACAATGATGTTATTATGAATTGACACATTTTGTCTAAGGGAAACTAAACCAAAAAAAAATATTTTTTAAAATGCTTTAACTCTTTCTCTCCTAACTGACGATACCAACGTTGATTCCTCTTAGAATGTGGTAAATAATTACGGAGAGAAAGAGTTAAAAAACAAAGCTTATCTAAGAGATGGGAAAGTTATTTTCCTACTTCGATATCAAACCAAATAATTGATTACCAAAAATTAATTGACACATTGGTTAATATTTATGATTGATTCGTGTTATAACAGTACAATACAAAAAAAGGTGTAAAGTTATAACTTGATCCGATAATTTGTGTGGGAGAAATAACGTGTTCAATTATGCAAGGTGACAAAGCCCTAACTTTTTTTTTTGGACATATCTCTCAATACTTAGGAACTCATTTCCTTTGTCGGTATAATAGATATTTTTTTTCGCCAGTAATTAATTGACTTTTTTTTGTTGATTGTCTACGCCCACGCCAATGAATAATTGTTCAAGTTTCAACTTGATCCGAGACTGGGTGTGGGAGAAATACAGTTTTCAAACTTTTTTGCCAGAAAGACAGAGTGAGTAGATATAAGCTTTGTAAAAAAAGAAAAATGATGGAAATAGTTGAAGTGAAAATAGTCACTTTGAAAGTATTGTGTTTTGTTTTTGGACTAATTACTTTGTTAGTATTGTGTTTTGTTTTTGAACTAATTACTTGGTCTCACATCTCGCTCGTTTGTGTTGGCTTATTTTTAAGTTCATACTTTTGGTTGGTTGTTGTTGTTTTTTTTTTGCTGTTGTTTTTAATCTGGATGGTCGCACGACATCTCCACGGGCATGCCTTCCTGCTCCTCTAGACCAGGGGTTTTCATCCTGTGGGTCGCGACCCCCTTGGGTGTCGATTGACGATTTGCCAGGGGGTCGCCTAAGACCATCGAAAATATGGATTGTTTTTGTCTATTCTTCTTTTGCTGTGTGTGTGGGGAAAAGGGGGGGGGGTCGCGGCCGAGTTGGTGATTCTAAAAAGGGGTCGCCGAGCTTAAAGGGTTGAGAACCGCTGCTCTAGACTGGCTGGAGGCTGGTATTTCACAGCTCCCTAGTCACGTGAACGCTATTGAATGTTTTGGCTTGTTAATTCTGGCCAGGTGTTCGGGCTCACGTGAAGCTCTTCCCAATTGCCTGCTCACGTTTTTTGTGTGTGTGTGTTCTCTTTTTTCTTTGGCCTTGAATTAGTCTCTCATTAACACACAAACACACGCACACACATACACAACGCAGCTTATGTTTACTTATAAGTATTTTACAAGACCTGATTTAGTAATATTAATTCAAAGGTGCTCGAAAATTCCAATTGTGTTTTTTTGTGAATGACAAGGTATGAATAACGAAATTTCTCTGTGCTAAGATCGGTGACAGTCTAAACCTTTACTATTATTTTTCGTGAACTTTTTTTGGTTATCTGGCTTTGTTTCCAAAAGTTAATTTTTCATTGAAGATGCCTAGAAAAAAAGAAAAAAAACAGAAACTATCGTAAGAATAAATAGAATTAAAAAGACTTTCAGATTTACAACAATAATAGTGACCATTTCCAAGAGTATAAAAATGTTTGTGTGTTATTTTAAATAATACGTTTTTCACGCGGTCTAGTCATTGTAGTCGATGTTAAGGTCTCTACGCTAAGATACATCAAATGTTTTCGTTCTTTAAAAAAATGAAGAATCAATAGACAATGCCAACCTGTAGACCGAATTTGTAATTCTTATTATTGATTAATTTCCTCATATTCCAAAATTGAAACTGTGAGGTATTTATTTCTAAAATTTTACATTATACCATTGGTCTTCAACCTTTTTTTTTGGCTTACCGCCCCCTTTTAGTATTTTTCTTTTAAAAAAATCCGCCAGCGCTACCTCCCTCCTCCCCTTTTAAGAAAAATACTAATTAAGAAGCATGAGATGGCGAATTGGAATAAAATGGCATTTATTTATTAATTTTCATGCTGTCAATGACAGGTAGTTAATTAGATAATTATTATACAAAAGTTATGTCAAATAATTTGTAGTGATTAAACACAAATATAAATCTCTTATCATAGTACTACCCCTATGCGTTGAATACGTGTTCTCTTAGTATAAATTTTTAAAAAGTAAGTTTTAGCAATGGTTCTTCTTGTTTGCATAAAACGTTAAAATGAACAAATCAGACAGACAATGAATCTATTGTTAACTTAGTGAGATAACTGGACAAGGCCCGCTGTGAACATTTTAAAAATGAACAATTCCGTTAAACAGAGAAAGGAAATGCAGACCACGTCCTCCAAAACTGCTCTCTATACCAAGAGGCCCGTATAAGACATTGGCCCCAAATCACCCCAACAGAATGGAAACTATATGGAGAGCTCCCTGATTTGGAAACCACTGCGCAGTTCATCTCATGTATTGGTCTAGTCATCTGAACACTCCAACATAACAATGAGAACGAAGAAGAAGAAGAAGAGAAGGAAACTATAAACGATTTTAAGGAAAGAGTGATATTTGGTTTCTTCGACCATTTTAGCTATAAATGTCACAATTTCTTTTTTTAGTAACAGGATCTTAATCTCCCCTCCCCATCTACTATCTGGCTTCATTGAGGCGGTCACCCCCTTCCCCCCCCCCCACACACACACGCGCATACTTACACAGCGAACTAATGACTTATGGACAGCACTAAAAATAATCTTGATTTTTTTTTGTGTGTCTCTACTCTGTCTGTATCATGTTTCAATTACTCTGTGGTCGCTGGGACCTGTCTGAAGTTAAAAAGACTGGAAGTCACCTCCCTTGTACTGACTTTTATGTAAGTTCTACTGTCTGAGAAGCCGCAGTCATCAACAAGAAACCAGTTTTACACAGTTACAAAGAAAATGGTGTGCGTGTGTGTTTCAGTGAGTGAATACTTCAACTCTGAACACAATTAAAGTTAGTAAACAGACTACTTTGAACTTAACTTGCAGCAGAGTTGGCTGCCTGGTCGTGTGGTATGTCGTCTTGATGTTTGAACCGTGCCAGCAACACGCCCTCACCCCCACCACCACCCATTCCGCAGTTCTGTGGGAGTTTCGTAATAGTGTCGCTACTATTATGTGACATTTGCGTGATGATAACGCGAATGTCGTGGGTTCGATCTCCATACTGGCCACCAAATAGGTCGCTACTATTATGTGACATTTGCGTGCTGATAACGCCAATGTCTTGATTCGATCCCCATACTGGCCACCAAATATGTCGCTACTATTATGTGACATTTGCTTGTGCATGTTAATGTAATTAAAGTTGTCTTGTTTCACTTTGAATTTTTGTACTACTTGATGTCACACAAGTCCACTCCAATTACTACAGAACAACACATATTTAAATTCATCAAATTAGACCTTGGTTAGCAGACGAGATGTATTCATCATAAAATAAAATAACAGTTGACTGTCAATTCCGGCCATAAAGAATTACATATAATGCTTCATAAATCCGATGAAATATTCTAAGTACAGAACTGGTATTACGCTATTGAATCAACCACGTTAGACGTCCTTACAGTTTAAGAACATGGCGTCGACTGCTATGTGGTTAAAATTTCAGAACGAGATTTCTTGCCCACAATTCAACTGTGTACGTTTGTTTCCAGCGTGAAACATCTTGAACATGAATATACCATGTCCTTCGTGCTTCCCAGCCAATACATGTCACTAACTATCAAACAATGATGTGACAAATGGTCTTCAATTTTGATTAAACGTCCGAAACAATTTTGAAACTTCAAAGTGCTAGACTAATCTAAGAAATCGAGAGTTTAAGTACAGTAGCCTTCTGAAGTTAGAGATTCTACGTCTGCTACTCTTTTAGATCGACTTAATCATCTCAACTACGATGTTGTAAGCACATCATCTCAATTACGATGCTGTAAGATCATCATCTCAATTATGATGTTGTAAGATCATCATCTCAATTATGATGTTGTAAGATCATCATCTCAACTATGATGTTGTAAGATCATCATCTCAGTTATGATGTTGTATGAGCATCATCTCAATTATGATGTTGTAAGATCATCATCTCAACTATGATGTTGTAAGATCATCATCTCAACTACGATGTTGTAAGATCATCATCTCAACTACGATGTTGTAAGATCATCATCTCAATTATGATGTTGTAAGATCATCATCTCAATTATGATGTTGTAAGATCATCATCTCAACTATGATGTTGTAAGATCATCATCTCAGTTATGATGTTGTATGAGCATCATCTCAATTATGATGTTGTAAGATCATCATCTCAACTATGATGTTGTAAGATCATCATCTCAACTACGATGTTGTAAGATCATCATCTCAACTACGATGTTGTAAGATCATCATCTCAATTATGATGTTGTAAGATCATCATCTCAATTATGATGTAAAATCATCAACTCAACTATGATGTTGTAAGCTCAACTATGATGTTGTAAGATCATCATATCAACTATGATGTTGTAAGATTATCATCTCAATTATGATATTGTAAGATCATCATCTCAACTATGATGTTGTAAGATCATCATCTCAATTATGATGTTGTAAGATCATCATCTCAACTATGATGTTGTAAGATCATCATCTCAGTTATGATGTTGTATGAGCATCATCTCAATTATGATGTTGTAAGATCATCATCTCAACTATGATGTTGTAAGATCATCATCTCAACTACGATGTTGTAAGATCATCATCTCAACTACGATGTTGTAAGATCATCATCTCAATTATGATGTTGTAAGATCATCATCTCAATTATGATGTTGTAAGATCATCATCTCAATTATGATGTTGTAAGATCATCATCTCAATTATGATGTAAAATCATCAACTCAACTATGATGTTGTAAGCTCAACTATGATGTTGTAAGATCATCATATCAACTATGATGTTGTAAGATTATCATCTCAATTATGATATTGTAAGATCATCATCTCAACTATGATGTTGTAAGATCATCATCTCAACTTTGATGTAAGATCATCATCTCAACTACGATGTTGTAAGATCATCGTCTTAACTATGATGTTGTAAGATCATCATCTCAACTTTGATGTTTTAAGATCATCATTTCAACTATGATGTTGTAAGATCATCATCTCAACTATGATGTTGTAAGATCATCATCTCAACTATGATGTAAGATCATCATCTCAACTACGATGTTGTAAGATCATCGTCTCAACTATGATGTTGTAAGATCATCATTTCAACTATGGTGTTGTAAAATCATCATCTCAACTATGATGTTGTAAAATCGTCATTTCAACTATGATGTTGTAAGTTCCAGAAAAAAAAATTTGATTACGTTTTATCAGAATTTATTCATATCTCACCCTGACAAAACTGTTGTACATCGTGGATCTGTTGAAACTCTTTACTATGGAAACACAATATAACATTTTTCAAAATGTGTTAAATGTATTATTCTGTTTGTTGGCAGGTTGAAGCAGTGGCGTATCTAGGGTGGGGGATGGGGTCAAAATCTGAAAATCCCCCCCTGGCCCCCACTTGAGTGTCTGAAATTTGTTTTTACATTAAATATTTCACCAATACCTCATATCGTGATGTCGAATGTCAAAATGCAAGGGGCCCCTAAAGAGGTCAAATCCCCCCCCCCCGAGCCCCCAAATTCCTAGATACGCCACAGAAGGGGGCAGTCTGTACAAAATAGGAAGTGTGGTAAATGTAGGGACGTCATGAGTGGATGAGCCCGAACGTATTCAACAGAAAGCAGCTCACCCTTTCTCTCCCCTAGCCCGCTTGTTAGGATGAAGTGTGGACAGGGTAGCGTATGGGTTGGGGGGGGGGACGGGACGTCCTCAATCATTTCACTTTTCAACCAGGACACTCTCTTAAGGTGCAGACATTTCAACCAGACGGAGATCAACTCGACGGGTTGATCAATGGCTCTTAGCATCACGCGTTTAAAGGAAACGCGCAGGTCTATCATGGAGTGCTTTATTGTCATGCTCATGGCATGAAGTCGGGGAATTCGAACCCTCACCCTCCATTACTCCGTTTTTGCGATCTAAGCCAATAACGTAAAAACTGAACCTCGTTTCTATTTATTAGTTCAATGATTATATAAAAATTTTTGAAAGTTATTGCTTCGTATTGCTAATAGTCAAGTGTATTACATACCAGTATTAAGTCTTTCAACCTAAGTTGGTTTAATCTAACAACAATGAACGAATCAATGACACTAAAGTCTCTGCACAAATATTTTATTACACACAACATCTTATCTTATCTTAATACAGACTTTACTTCAAAAAGAAGATGATTACGTCCTATGTAGAATAATAAGAAAATATGACCTGCCGTTTTTATTACAATAAAAGTAAATGTTCCCTTTCTACACCTTGAGATCTAAGGGGTAGATGATGTCAAGGTCAGCTGTATCTATTGACTGTGGTTAACGAGGGTGTCAATGACCAACCGCATTTACTTTTCCTCAATAATGTTAGGTACACATTAGGGCCGGGTGGACTCAGAACGCCCTAAGATCCGAAATTAAAACTCTCCGTCTTCACCAGGATTCGAACCCGGAACCCTTCAATTGGTAGCCAAGCGCTTTACCCACTCAGCCACTACGCCTCTCGTATTAAAATAAATAAAAACCAATGTTTCGTAATTGTAAGTAAAAGATCTATTCACAAAATTTACTAAGAGAATAAGTATCTTGTCTACAGTAACAAAACATTCTCAGAAATATCAATGTCTGCCCTCTTCCAATGTTTATAAGAAAACTAGGACTCACTATATCGTCTGGTCTCT
Organism: Biomphalaria glabrata; assembly: GCF_947242115.1. NCBI lineage: Eukaryota > Metazoa > Mollusca > Gastropoda > Planorbidae > Biomphalaria > Biomphalaria glabrata. The sequence goes on along the minus strand of NC_074714.1, from coordinate 1,799,836 downwards.
TGGCCGTGCCTTTCTAAATGTAAGCCCCTACTTTCTGATCTTATGACAATAAATCAATTTGAGTGACGTCCCCTTTACTTTTTTGTCAGAATTGTGTGCCAACTTATCATGGTATATATATATTGTTACGATCTTCTCAGTCAGGCCTTCTGCAAACACTACTTTACAACACATTTTCGAGGACTCACAGGTACCACAGTCCTTATGCCTTGCTGTTCTGGACTCAACTGTCCTTTTTAAACACACTGTCTCTCGACCGTGAAGGCTCTTGATCCCATGACCACAACACAGGTCATACTTGCGGTTATTAGCAGTACTGTCCCTTGTCTATCGACAGCCGTTGACCTGTGTGATTGGCCTGAGTAGTCTTGTGTATCAGTAGGCCGCGCACACATTAACCCTTTCAGTCCGCCACTGGAGTTACAACAATATATATATATATATATATATTATTCGTCCATCGTGGTTCGATGATGACCACTTACTTTTCATGGTACATAATATATGAATGTCGTAATTTCATTATTTGAATAGCAACTACTTTTTCCTCACAGTATTTCGGTAAAATTTGATCTTAACCAACATAATACGACTTCTACTGACCTATGATTTTCTTAAATTCCATCGTGTTGCTGTAAACAGCCATATCTTACGTTGTCTGACAAAGTGTTTCATAGTGTCCCACCCCCACGAGACTTGAAAATCTCTGCCCCTGAATGAAGATTAAATGGTTTTTCGATGTACGTCGCGTGCTGTGTCCGAGTGTCCAGGGGGACAAGGGGAGACAAATCTCTACTTGATCAGCTTGATGGGCAGAGCTAGATGGAGTTAAAGCCTGCTGGAATTTAATGTACTGGTCTTGTGCGACACGCTGGGCATTAACTACAGTTATATCTTTTATTTCTCTTTCTCTCTCTCTCTCTCTTTCTCTTTCTCTTTTTCTCACACTTTCTGTCTTTCTCTCTCTCCATATTTTTTTCTCTTTCCCTCTTTCTCCACTCTTTTTCACTTTCTTTTTTTTCTTTTTTTCCTCTATCTTTCTCTTTCTGACTCTCTTTCTCCTCTTCTCTCTTTCTTTCTCTTTTTTTTTTCTCTCTACCTTTTCCTAAGACTAAGACTGCTTTATTGATCCTTATGGAAATGTGTTGTGATTACAAGGACTCTTTTTCTCATATAAAGACAACATAACAGAAACATTCTCATAAACAGAACAGACACAACATAAAGAGTTCATTCAGCGATAACACACAGGCATCTTGGTCCTTTTCATGTTTCCTGATCAACGAGTGGCGTTGATATAGTCTGACCGAGTAAGGAACGAACGAGTTTTTTTTTTTACCTCGCTGTTCTTGTCTTGATTGACAGCAGTCGCCCACTTCGCGACGACTTGAAGTAGTTATGATGGAACTGGTGGCTGTTGTCTTCCAAGATTTTTCTTAGACATTTCTGTTCAAAAAGTTCATTGAAATATGGTAGTGTCTTTATTCTGAGACCTCATCACAAACCAAGAGATTAGAGACAGGGTTACTGCACTGATTGGACCCCATGATGGGGGATGACCTGCTAACTATTGTAAAAAAAAAACAAGTCAAGCTTCAAATCTATGGCCATATTACAAGATCTTCGGGGCTCGCTAAGACCTTTCTTCAGGGAACAGTACCAGGAAAAAGAAGAGGAGGCAGACAGAGAAAGCGATGGGAGGGCAACATATAAGAATGGATGGGCCTGCCATTGAAAGAGGTTCTAACCAAGGCAAAAGACAGAGAGTAATGGAGAAAGGCGGTCGACGAGTCTTGCATGGTGCCCCAACTGTCCAACAGACTAAGGGATAGGTAAGGGTAAAGTGTCTTTATGTAAGGGTTCTCTCCCCCCCCCCTTCTTTTTTCTCAATTCCTCTTTAAAATCTATTTTGTCTCGTTTCTTTATTCTCTGGCGAAGAACTAAAGCGTACATTTTGAGTTTCACATTTTAAATTGCTGGTCTACAATGAACTTTAAAAAAAAAAACACTACATTTAACTTTATTTGCTTCATAAAATTCCCTTGTCTGGCTTTTACAGCATTAAACAAAGGAAACATAACTCTTAAATTAGAAAACGTTAGAATGTTTCGCTTGTCTTGAGTTACCGCAACGTGTTGGTGGCAGGCGACTCAATAGTTTATCAATGTCAAGGCCGTTGTCCTACTTTTTAAATAAAGTGCTGCCAACTAAATGGAACAATAAAGAGATGTTTGTGGCCGATGATGGATATTCTGTTACACTCTAAATGTACTCAATTGTCATGCATTTTGACGATGTTGCCTGCATTATATTTTTGTGTACATCTCTTGAAGTATTAACTCTTTCTCTCGGTAATTATTTTCCACGTTCCGATGGAATAATTCATTTTGCTCATTTGTGTTTCACTGCCCTGTTATGATTAAATTTCAATAAGTTTTATTGTATGCAATCGAGAAATGTTATATAAGGAAATATAATTATAGAAGAATGCATGCTCTTTTTGTGTAACACAAATTAAATTTTATAAAACCAGAAATTAATTTAATTTAATGGGGTCAAATCAACGTTGGTATCGTCTGTTAGGAAATGAAAGAGTTAACGAACTTTGGCGCTCAAATTTAGCTAGACTTGTATTGATTGTTATTTGTATTGTTTGCAAGATTACATTTCATTCATGGCTGTAAGTGCCAGGGGATAAGTAAAGCTGGAGAACTGGAAATCGAGATATGGTTTGAAATGTCTGCACACAAAGTTTAGATCTATTGGAAAACTAAAAGTGCGGGTTTTCTGCAGTTAAACTAAAAGAAAGTTTTCTGTCAATCTTAATATGTTTTAAGCATGCAAAATTTGCATAGTTTGTAGTACACTATTCCCCTTGACTGCATCCATTTATATGCAAATTTTATTGTTTTTTAACTGGTGCTGCTCAGAGTGAATATTTTCTATGACGTGAAGAAATCAATGGCGGTAAAGAAAAAACATTAGGGATGTTTATCGTCATTGTTAATGCGGATTTTGAGTTTGTTGTCGATCTTAGCTCAAGCTAAATTATTTGCTGGAATTATTTTGAAGGATTTGGTTGAATTAGTATTGTTTCAAGCAGGTCTGTTAATAACACGGTCCGCGGGTTATATCCGGCCGTCTCTAAACACTTACTAAATTCTTGCGGTTATGCGCCTGTGCTTAGAGTATCAGAAATTTATTTAACCTCCCCACCCCCACCCCCACTGGTTTTAACTGGTTGTCTCTACATCCCATCGAGCATTGATTATATGAACAACTGTCACTCTTAGGACGACACAACTGTCTCGCGTCCGAAAGTTATTTGACAAGTTTAGAAGGCAATTCACAATTTTATAGTCGCCCTAAAGTGTCTGCAGGCTATTTTTAGCACCAATAAACTCCAGGCCTGGGATATAAGACTGATATCAAGAGCCCTGGTGTCAACATGACATTGAATTATTTCTTAAAGAAATGAGACTACTTTTCTCCGTGTATAAGTTCAGAGACAATTTAAACTCACATTATACGTTTCTTCTCTCTTTCTCTCTCTCCCCCTCTCTCTCTCTCTCTCTTTTTTTCTCTTTCTCTTACTCTCTCTTTCTCTCTCTCTGTCACTATTTCTATCTCTATCTTTCTTTCTTTCTCTCTATATTTCTATTCCTATCTCTCTTTTTCTCGCTCTCTCTCTCTTTCTCTCTTTCTTTTTTATATCTTTCTCTCTCTCTATTTCTATCCATATCTCTAGCTCTCTTTCTTTCTTTCTTTCTATTCTCTCTCTCTCTTTCTATTTGTCTCTCTTTGTCTCACTTTCTCTCTATCCCTTTATTTTTATCCTTCAAAACGTGTACTCCTTAACATATTGAATGTGAAAAGAGGCACGACATTTCCCTATAATTCGATGCCAAATATAACATTTTCTGATATCAAACAAAAAAGGTATTGACGTTTAAGCATAACAGGATAGTGAAATACAAATCAGGAAAATTAATAACGCTATTGGAACGAAGACAATAATTCGGAGTGAAAGAGTTTAAAAAAATGTCTTCCTGGAGTATACAACCTCAGCCATCGTGAGTTTCAGACGTCTGCCATCGTGGACACCGCACATGCACAGCCACGCCTCCCTCAGTAGCAGCAGTGTCACAAAGCTAGCGTGACAGTCACAGATTTAGATGCTTCGTCACGCTCGTCCTTGTCTTGGCAAATAAAAATCTTGAATTTCACAAGGTTTCACGAAGAAACGAAACAATTCAATGCTAATCAAGAAAAGAAAATCGCCTGTTCCTCATACGGCTTTCAGCCCTACCGAGATGAAAATCCATACCACGCAACTAGAGGGATTTTTTAACTTACAGACATTTTATTTTTAAAGGTGTTATCTATATGTGGAAAAATGTGAGTCTTCATTGCTACAATATCAATGATTGGAGATATATATACAGGGCCGGTCCTAACAATTGCGGGGCCTTATGCGAAACTGATTGCACGGGGCCTAGTCTGGGTGGGAATAAAGGTAATAACTGACAATTAAGATTTTGTATTAGAAAAAAAAAATTGACTTTGAACATTTTATTTATTCTTTACTAAGAACAAAATTGCGATCAAATTAACTTTAATTTACAAACTTTGCAACCTATGGCATATGTATTTGCCAGTGACTATAAAAGTAAATAAAGAATTGTAACTTCTGATTAAGGTGAAAATTCGCCCGATTATGACATTTTATTACATGAAATCTGACAATGCCTTTTTTCTTTTATCGCGCGTAGGATTTGGGGTTTTCTGTAATGAATGAAACCCACAAACGACAATTTTAACTATTTTTCAGGAGATTTCAATAAATTCAGATTTCCATGACTTTTTCGTATGTATTCTACAATTTAATAATTACACCTAGAATAAGCGCGGGGCCTAGGAAAGCGCGGGGCCCACTGCGACCGCATAGGTTGCAGTGGCCTAAGACCGGCCCTGTATATATATATATACATTACATATTTTTTTCCCTCTGTTCTTTTCTTTAAATATTTCTTCTTTAAAACGTTTTATTCTTGTCCATCTTATTTTAGGTAATTCTGGGTTTCACTAATTACGACTTCTTAGGTTGTTTTTTTTTTTCTTCTTCACCTGACCCGAAGTGTTGCATCCTAATTTGTGTTTCCGCCTATTTTCTCCAGACGATGTTGCTCACCGGAAGAAGAAAGCCACGCGCTTTGAAGTGTAAATAGCCGATGACGTATTCGTCACTACGTAGCAATGCAAATAGTCTTTCTTTACTCTCACCCAGATCATAATTGTTATTTTACCTCATAGACAGTCTACAAAGTTGAGTGTGGCATTTTCTGACTTTTATCTATCTCTTCCTCGTATGCTCTAGAGTTGTAGCCTTCATTGGCGACCAAACGACCAAGCTGTAGGGCAGATGATGTTAATGGTTAACGAGCAGGGTGTAATGTGGCCAGCACAACGACCGACCGCCTTTACTTTCCCCAACTAAAGTCAGGTACCCACAGAGTTGGGTGGACCCAGGGGCGCCCTAAAAATCCTAAAATCTAAAATAGCAGTCTTCACCAAGATTCGAACCCAGGACCCCAGGTTCGGAAGACAAGCGCTTAACCACTCAGCCACCGCACGTCAGTGTCACGGGCCGTGACAACGAAATCATGTAGTCCAATTTTTTTGGGACTTGGTCTCTGCGACATTGTGTAATGTTGTCAGGAGTTCCGAGGGGTCGGTTTTGGAGTCACTGGTTTAAGAACTGTAGAGATGTAATGTCTTATCTGCGTCTGTATAACGTGTACTGTTCAGCAAATAGGTTGCGTGTTTCTGTAGGCGTCAAATTACTAGCGAGTTCCTGGTTACAGACATGCAGAAGAAAAGGACGGCTGCCTGGTCGTGCGGTTTGCGCGCTGGACTGTCGTTCGGATTTATCGACGGTCGAGGGTTCAAACCCTGCCCGCTCCCATCCCCCGTCGTCCTGCGGGAGGTTTGGACTAGGAAGTAAACTGACGAATAGGATGGCTGCCTGGTCGTGCGGTTTGCTCGCTGGACTGTCGTTCGGATTTATCGACGGTCGAGGGTTCAAACACTGCCCGCTCCCATCCCCCGTCGTCCTGCGGGAGGTTTGGACTAGGAAGTAAACTATCTTCAACTCTGAAGGAACATCCGAATTATGTAAAACATTTTACAAAATAATACAACTCCACAGATAGAGTGAACAACCAACAGGCGTGTGAAGTATAACTGTTTAATTCACAACGGGAGCAGTCTAGTCTCAGTCACTATCATGTACGATGTTACTTTCTATGAAAGCCTAGCCTCAACTGTCTGTTTAATCTAGCTAAGCTACAGTCTCGCTTTGGATTTTATGTCGTCACAATCATGCGTTCACTATCAGTCACCTAAAGTGCGTCTCTGCTGAACATTCTAACAGCGTATCAGTCACCTAAAGTGCGTCTCTGCTGAACATTCTAACAGCGTATCAGTCACCTAAAGTGCGTCTCTGCAGAACATTCTAACAGCGTTATTTTGTGAACATTCCAACATCTTTGCTGTGTAATAACGTAGACAGAATCTTAACATCATTGTTTTTTTCTGATTACGTTGAGAAAATGTTGACCCTCTTTGTAAATGACATCTATAGCTCTTCCCGATTTTCAAGTATTGGTCTTGTTATAGTGGCATTTTATTGTAACGTGAGCTTATGAAGTCATGTTTTTTTTTAAAATAAATTCTTTACCTCTATCATGTGTATGTGTGCACGTTAATGATGCGGGGTGAACATATTCCTGTTTCTTTGTTTCCGAACCGAAGACATGAGGTCGAAACTAAAGACACAGCTCATGAAGTTATCTATTTCCTAGGACACTCGTTAGTGGCCACTCCGTGACGAGGGGATGGTCTTTGTGTTTTCCGAAACCGATCGTTCATCCCCCCCCTCCCCCCGCACCCTACTCCTTAGCTCTCCCCATCCCCAACCTCAGAGCTCGCAATCTTTGACGTCATCTAGTCCAGCACCGGGCTGCTCCTGGGTCGGACTCGTGAGATCTATTATGGTGAACTGTGACCTTATTGATAAGCTTTAACTTTTAGCCTATCTAGGGAAAAAAAGGTTTTAACAGCGGAAGGATTCAGAATTTTCAGATATACGCACATTCCAGTTATGTTTTGACTTGTGTCTTTGTTTTAATGACGACTTATAGAGCAGGGGTTCTCAACCTGTGGGTCGCGACCCCTTGAGGGGTCGAATGACGATTTGCCAGGGGTCGCCTAAGACCATCGAAAATATGGATTGTATTTAGTGTATTCTTCTATTGCTGTGTTTGTTATTGGGGGGGGGGTCGCGGCAGAGTGGGGGATAGTAAAAAAGGGGTCGCCGAGCTTAAAAGGTTGAGAACCGCTGCTATAGAGTTATGTTGCCTGGTCAATCATCATCAAATGCAAGAGTAGAGAATGCCTTACCTTCAGTTTATTATCCGACCCTCTTACGCTTTAGCCCCTAACACTAGGACTTGAGCTCGGCACCCTCAGTTTGATATCAAGAGCTCTAACACCTCAGCCACCATCATACACATTCAGCTTTGACTCACTTAATTTCATATTGAGCCGCTCTAACTATATATTCTCTTTTATTTGTTTGTCCTCTGAGGCTCTTATATACCCAAGAGCTCATAAAAAGTTACCCCCCCCCCCCCAAATCCCAGTGAAAAATGTTTGATGAACCACGATTACAAAATTCTGATTACTTTTCGTAAAAATAAGATTTGGATTTCAACTGCTGTACTAATTAGTTTTAGGCCCAAGTTTTACGGTGCTAGTTGGTAAACTAAGTGACTTTGAAATACATGTTCAGGGACAGCCTCGTTCTCACAAAATTATTGGAGTGTCTGTAATTTGGATGCGTTCTGATACATAGTCCATGGCCTTTTTATGACGTTGTTTAATTTGATTTGTGAAAAGCTTCAGCATCAACAAACAAGGGCCATAATGAGGGTTTTAGTATTTTTTATTCTGACTGAAAGAGTACCTTTTTTTTTATCATTATTATGATTATTGAATAAAAAAAAAAAAAAAAAGCAAACTATCGCCTAACAACATGTTTGTTTGCTTTTTTTTTTTGGGTTTGTTTCTGTTAAAATTGGACTAGTTTTTTTACTTCCCCAGAAGTCGAGCCTGAGTTATAGCCCTTTAATGAACCTAGTGTTTGTTATTCAAACATGGTAGTGAATGGATCAGAGTGCCCTCGCTAATAGAGGTGTTTTGCCCCCTACTTTGTGGCTCTTATTTAGTGGGGGCATCCAAGATGTTGGTGGAAGTCCTCTTAATCTTACCCATTTCTCTTGTGTTGTAAACATTTGTCACGTGACATGGTGACCTCTCTGTTGGTCTGATTACTTTGCGTCTGGTTTTTTTTTTTTTTTTTAACTTTGGTTTGACTGGTGTCTTCGACTGAACATTCTATGGATAGGGGAGAGTCTCTTGCTGGTTTCATTGACATTGGTTCTAAGATTTAGTGGTGTTTCTACTATTCTTATATCATTTTTTATCAACTCACTCTGTCTGTTTGGTGCAAATCTTGTACACGTTATTTCTCCCACTTCCCATTCTCGGGTCAAGTTGAAACTTGGCACAATTATTCATTGCCGATGACAACACACGAATCCATGACTAATTGACTATTAAGTTAATTGACTAGTGGTTATTACATAGTTGTGTATAATGTTAAAAATGGAGATAACTGTTGCAGTGTTGAGATAGGGCAGTAATTGGGTTGTGGTTTTTCTCTCTTATAAGCCTTGTTTTGTAAATTCGCTTGTTACAACATAGCCTAAAATATCGCTGTTGGTATGTAGTCTAATATCGTAAACTAATCTCACTATCAATATTTAGTATTGTCACCGTGTCAGTGTTTAGTCTTGTTAAGTAGACGTCAGTGTCAATATTTAGTCTTGTCACATCGACGTCATTGTCAGTATTTTGTCTTGTTACATCGACGTCATTGTCAGTATTTAGTCTTGTTACATCGACGTCATTGTCAGTATTTAGTCTTGTCACATCAACGTCATTGTCACTATTTAGTCTTGTCACATCGACGTCATTGTCAGTATCTAGTCTTGTTACATCGACGTCATTGTCAGTATTTAGTCTTGTCATATCGACGTCATTGTCAGTATTTAGTCTTGTTACATCGACGTCATTGTCAGTATCTAGTCTTGTCACATAGACGTCATTGTCAGTATTTAGTCTTGTCACATCGACGTCATTATCGGTATGTAGTCTTGTCACATCGACGTCATTGTCAGTATTTAGTCTTGTCACATCGACGTCATTGTCGGTATTTAGTCTTGTCACATCGACGTCATTGTCAGTATCTAGTCTTGTCACATCGACGTCATTGTCAGTATTTTGTCTTGTTACATCGACGTCATTGTCAGTATTTAGTCTTGTCACATCGACGTCATTGTCAGTATTTAGTCTTATTACATCAACGTCATTGTCAGTATTTAGTCTTGTCACATCGACGTCATTGTCAGTATTTAGTCTTCTTACATTGGACGAATTCTTACAAGGGCTCCTTCTTCCCTAATTCTGTTCTTGGAATAAGTTGTATGAATTAGCCCGGGAGACCAATGCCTTGGCAGAGTTTGTCACTAACTAACATATACCTCTAAATTAACACATGGATACGAACTGGAAGTTAATATCTTCTTTTTGAAAGGAGGTCAGTAATTTAAAAGATAAGAGTAGTCTTTCCTAGGCTACTGGATACCAACAAGTTGACAGAAATGAAGGTTTCGGTGTTAATGTGAAGAGTTCTCATTGGAAAGGACGATCACTCTCAGAGCCTCTCCTGGGGAAGATCACTCGCGTCAGATTCTCCCTCGGGGCAAATGTTGACGACGCTTTAGCTTTTTATGAGAGCTAGATGATTGACGTCCCCTTGTTGACCAACTCTTCATTAAAAAGGAGACTAAGGGCTCATCCAGACATGAAGTCAGCATAAACACTTTTTTTTTCTTCTTCTTTTTTTATGTCGCTCTCCAGTCCATTTCTGTTTTGTTAATTTGACTCCCCCCCCCCTTTTTTTTAAACTCATTAACAGATCAAGAAAGGATATCTATGTTAAATATAATTATAGCTTTTATATAGCGCTACTTTCATGCTTATAGTATGCTCAGAGCCCTTTGGTTCAATTTCATTTGTGGACCGGTGGGAGGGGGTATCTGGGAGAAGGTTATCCGTGCTGCCTTTAGGCGGGTGTCGAACCTCGAGCCCCCTTCATAGGTAGCCAAGCCAAGTCAAGCGTACTTAGCCACTCGACCACGCTTCCCACATACAAACAAGGACAATGATAATGTGTTCCATATATGTAGCACTGTATGTATGGGTGTGGTTGAGTATGTATTTTACTTAACATATTAAAATAGTCGCCATATTTGTGTCTATAATTTATACACTCAAAGTAATGCGGTAAATAATATGAATTATATAGTGATTTTAAATGGGTATTTTCACACTAAAATAAATCACAGTAATCTGCTCTTTCCTCACATTTGGATTTTCCTATTCAGAAAGAGGGAAGAAAAGAAAGCGATTTGAAGAAACGTGGTGGAGATATCTTATCTTATCTTATATAATACAGACGTTACTTCAAAAAAGAAGATGATTACGTCCTACGCGTCATGCATTTAGTCATGCATATTAACCAATGACTTAAATTCAGCCAAGTCACTGGTTTTCCTGGCTAGCTCAGGCAACCCATTCCATGCTCTAATAGCACTAGGGAAGAAGGAGTATTTGTACAAATTTGTCCTAGCATATGGGACGAGGAATGTGCCTTTATCTTTGTGTCTTTCAGAGTATTTTATTAAATTTTGTTTTTGTATTTGAAGATTATGGTTCAGTGTTTTATGTATTATTGCTACTTTACTTTTGAGCCTTCTGTCCTGAAGGCTTTGTAAATTTAGTGATTTTACTAAAGGTGTTACTCTAGTCAAATGATAGTGCGAGATTTGGAAATAGAGAAACTAGTCCATGTCCAGGAAGCCCGCATTGAAATAAAAAAGGGTAAAAAAAAAATGTATTTTTGTGACACTATAAAAAGGCAAGAGATTTGGGGGTCGTGGGTTATCTCCTCAGAGTTGATTGTTTGCTGTTCATGGTTCAAGTGCATTACTGAGAACCTGCAGGTGTGCGCGTGAATTGGGAGACAGACACAATTTGAATAATAAACACCGCAAACTAAAAATGAAACAAAACACTTGCCTGATCAAAACTACTATCATGAGAGGTATGGCGAGAATGAATGTTAGTTTGATATGATTGTTATATCCCCTTGTTATGAATGCGAAGTGTTGCACGTGTTGTGAACTGAGTGATTAAGTCTATGTTGAATGTGCGAGAGAATGTGTTAGTCAGTAAGGTCTTGCTCCCGGTCCAGGAAGGTTGGACGTTTACTTCCTGGACTGGTATTTATATATTCATAAGTTGATGGACTGGTGTTTTGTGTATTACTATTTCATAAGAGTGATATAATTGTGCGCGTTATCAAGTATTAAAGTATTGTTGATATTCATGAATATAAGGAGTTAGAGTTGATGTATATTAAGTGTTCGTATTTGAGTTAAGCAAGTATTGATGATATAATTGAGTAACCAAGAAAGTACAAAGCAAGTATTAACAAGTGTAATTGAGTATTCATACCCCTAGCGAGCATAGTCAACAAGAACAAGAGACACGCAGAGCATAGCAGCAGCAGTATATATATAATTAAGAACCCTGACAGTTGGGTAAAAATTGCACGTATAGTTTTGGTTTGTTAACAAAATGTTATTTTTTTCATATTTGTATCGGAGAGAAACATCTGTTCTATAAATTTAATATATGTATATATATGTTCACGATATACTTAGTAATATAAATGACGCTAAATTGAAATTCAACGTTGCCAAAAAAAAAATAAACAAAAGAAAGCTTCAAAGAAGTACCAACTAATAAAAATTACAAACAAAATACTAAAGAACTTTAAAAATGTATAGCTAATCAACACTTTCATTTAGTCTATTCACCGGATACACCAGAAAATGTATATGTATAGCGTCTCCGCCATTGATGAAAATCTCTAATATGAAATTTTCTGTGTAGATACTTTCTATTGGCAATCAGTTCATAATAATAAGTTTTAGTTTGATTAAAAAAAAAAAAAAAAGGAAAGTACTTATACTCGGGCGGAGGACGCCCACTTACCTCCCTTGTTGTTCACATGACTGTTAGTGTGGAGGATCCTTCAATCTCTTATTGTGTCCGTCGTCTGGTGACTGAAAGAAGCGAGGAGACAACTCTATTGTCAGGTTTTAAGTCTGACGATGACTCTCCTTGTTAGCTGTTTTAAAGTTCAACACTTTCTTAAGTATTGTCTGGCAGCTAAACCAACACACACACACACACACAAATATTTATCTCGTTTCATTTCCTCCTGATTTTTTTTTAAAGTAATAATAATACTCGGGTATTTGTCTTTTGTGATTATATTATTCGCCGGCTAAATGTTTATCTGATCAGGTTTCCAGTCTACAAATATGTTTTTGATATGATGTCTTAACATCTTTATTTATTTTTTTTTGTTTTGTAACCGAGAAAGTCTTTTTTTTTTCAAATATTAATTTTATTTTTCCAAAGAATGTTCATATTTAATTATTTTGTTTTTGTTTTCTTTTTTAATAAATTTGTTTTTGTGAATATATGTAGGTAAAAAAAAAAGGGGGGGAGGGGGGGGGGTGAACAGTCTTCGGGAAGTAATTTACGAAATGTTTTTTTTGATACGCTAGATTAGACAAATCAACTGTATGATTGGAGGGAAGGGGATGTGGGGGGGGGGGGGGAATAGAGTGAGAGGAAGAGTTAGAACTTATTGGGGGGAGGGGAGAAAGAGAACGAGTTAGAGCTATATGTGGGGTGGGGTGGTGATGCGCAAAGACAAGACTTCAGCAGCATACGGTATACAAATCAATGCCGAAAAAACCCTCAGTGTGACCAATAGACAAAAGAGGACTTTAACATCAGTATTGGAGGCGCATAGCTGGCAAGTGTTTCAATACCCTCGGAGCTATTGTTTCAGACTAAAGCATCAAACCGGATCTACTGGCCAGAATGGCTCAGTTCACAGCAGTACTTGCAAAGATCAAAACACTCTGGAAAGACAAAGGCAACTCACTCAACACTAAAATCAGATTGCTCCGTTCCTTGGTCATGTCCACATTCTTGTAATGCTTGCGAATCTCGGACGCTGACTGCAGAACTAGAGAGAATGGTCCTAGAAATGGAACTGAGATGCTACATCACCTGTGTGTCACATACAAAGACGTAATCACATATGAGGGGATTCCAAACAGGATCACAATGGCAATGTCCCCCCTCTATGACATGCTGACCACTGTCCAAAAAAAAACGCAACCAAAACTGTATGGCCATATCACAAGGTCCTCGGGGCTCTCAAGGACCTTCCTACAGGAACAGTACCAGGGAAAGGAAGAAGAAACAGAGAAAGCAATGGGAGTACCTGCCATTGAAAGAAATTCTATTCAGCGCAAAACTCAGAGGAATGGAGAAACACGATCGACAACATATGTGATGCCCCAACGGTTCAACAGTCAAAGGTATAGGTGAAAGTACCGTTAAAGATTTTATTGCCATGACACTGATGAATTGCTACTGTAATATTACCTATAAAAAATAACTGACGTATTTCTGAAAATAGCTCTTGATATTATGATACATTGCTTATAAATAGTTCAAGATAAGTTGATGACAAATAGCTACTGTAATCCTACCAATAAGCTGTTACTTAATATTTATTCATCGTTTTATATTCACTGTAAGGAATAAACAATAGTGACCCACTATTTCATTACCTCGGACATATATTTTAACTTATCGCTCAGACTCTGACCTTTCGATGAAAACTTGGAATGTATGAGTTTTATTTGTGTGTAGGTGTGTGCACGCCACGCGCGCTGACATGCATGCTTCTGGTGCAGCTGGGAATAACTGGTTTTTTTTTCCATTCTCAATGCAGAAACAGAGCGTCTAGCTGGTTTATGAATTTTGTATCCTATCCCAATTCTCTTATTCCGCTGCAGAGTGAACGTCCGTCTTAATTTGAAGATGAGATCTCGTAGTTCAGTACTTTAAATCTTATAATAAGAGTTATTCACAACATGTCATTGAAGCATTAGCATATCATTGCTTTACCAAAGCGTGCCGTGTATCCAAATTTACATTATATGAATGCAATAAGCCATTCTTTTCATGCAAATAACCAAAACCCAAATAGATACATGGAATTATTTATTTCCGGTACTTATGTGCATTTAGTTGTTCTCGCAGCAAACTGTTGGTAGTGGTGTCTACAAATTGTTATCATAGATATTTAGGCCCTATGCCCAATGATCAAGTATGGCCCATACAAAGTCAATATTACCCTCAGAGTCCCAAGCTGAGTCCCTAAACAAGAACAATATGAATTCCTTGTAACCGCTTCTCAACGTGATTATAATGACAACCGATTTGGAGCAACGAATTAAAGAAGAAAGTTCCATAAAACTGAACTTATCCAACACTGGGGAACAAGGAAAAGAAGCTTCAGCAAGAACCAGCCATTAAGCCCCAACACAAGAAGTAATGACGTTTACAGCGCGTCTTTGGAAACAGCTCATAAAATATATTGGTACATAAAAAAGAAACGCAGAAAAAAAAAACAAGTAATGTGCGCATGACAGGAAGTGAGTTCCAAACCTGTTTCATGCACTGAAAATAAGAACATTAATAACATAATAGTAATAAGTCATGAATGCATAAAGACCCTTAAGATAATCTTGTTGCTCTATCAAACATTGAAAAAGATAAGAGAACACTTGAGCTCCCTGACTTCTCTTGCTATTTGTCTCTGGGATTTCTAATAAGAGATTCAAAGCTTCTCCCTTCTTGTTCTTAGGATTATAGATCTAGTATTTAGATATTGTTTATTTCGTGCACAAAAGCTCACAGCTTCGGTTACCCCTCGCCACAACTTAGTCTTTGAGTTGTTGTTTTTTTAACTGTCCGTAATCAATCCGATACTGTAGACTTTATTGGGGATTCTCACTACAAATGGGGATTCTCACTACAAATGGGGATTCTCACTACAAATGGGGATTCTCACTACAAATGTCCGAAAGTAAACGATGTGAAGCACGCTGTATTAAAAAGACCACTTTTATCAACGAAATAATAATAAAATCGAAATATAATTT
The DNA here is from genome assembly GCF_947242115.1 of Biomphalaria glabrata. Taxonomy (NCBI): domain Eukaryota; kingdom Metazoa; phylum Mollusca; class Gastropoda; family Planorbidae; genus Biomphalaria; species Biomphalaria glabrata. Next base: position 1,784,546 of record NC_074714.1, on the reverse strand, counting down.
TAAAAATAAAGTGAAAGGGAGAGATCCGCACAATTACTGCCATATCTCTCAATACTCAAAGATGTATTTCCCTTTTTCTACACGTAACAAAATTAATGAATTACCACTAATTAGTTAAGTAATTGGATAATTCTGTTTAATGTATTCATATGTTGTTATCGACAATGACCGCAACGTTTCAACTTGACCCGGGAACGGAAAGTGGGAGAAATAACGTGTAAAAAATGTGTCCCAGACAGACAGACAGACAGACTGAGTTGATAGAAGCTTTGTAAAACTTAGTTTTTGTAACAAAATAGGAAAATTTGAAATTGGATTTTAGTGCTAAAAAGTGGACTAAATGTGTCGTTTAGCTTCTAAATTACATAGCTAATCAACAGTTACTATTTTTGGCCACTGCTGACACCAAAAAGTGAGATATTTTATAGTTATCGATAGTGATGAAAATCTCAAACGAACACGTTTTTTTTTCCCTTCTCCTATTTTGTTAATCTCTTAACACTATAATTTAGTCTCAGTCACTGCTGAGATTAGGTCTTGACGTCTGCTGGCCAGTCCAGCTTGACAGGTCACGAGGTGCCAACTCATAGGTAGGGTCAAGTCCAGGGAGATTATACAAGAGTTTTGGTCAGGGTGACCTTGCTATTGACCAGCTGTTTTCAACTTTCTCATGTCACACACCTCCTCAAACAGACGTCAGTGACATTGATGTGTCTTGAGACACGTAAGATATTCACGCGACACCATGTGACGTCATTACGCGCCATCTGGCCTCGTTCTCATCTCTTTGTGTGTGTGTGTGTGTTTGTTTGTCCTATGTTATAATAGAAAAAAAATGTATAGACCTATCTCTATCTGTGAACTAATTGTTGTGTTTTGTGACTACAATCCCATGTTATCATAATAACCGATATTGTTCTCTGAGAGAGAGAGAGAGAGAGAGAGAGAGAGAGAGAGCACGGCTCTGTCATGAAACCAGTCCAGCATTTATCAACCAGTGGGGCGCAATATACTGAACAAGGGGCGGGGGACCATGGCAACCATTTATTGTTTTGTTTTAGTAAATAAAATGTTTACAGACACTAAAACATTGAGACCATATAGAGTTTCTAAAACTATGACCGCTCTTTGAACTCATTACGTCATCAATTTCAGATTTCATTTTTTTTACACCGTCTTTGTATTTAATTCAACTTCGTAAGCGTCTTGGAAAAACGGCACAAAACAATGACGCAATAGGATTATGGTTTCAAAGGCATGGCTCTGATACTATTCGTACGAGTCACTGCGCCCGCCGCCAGATATTGCCAAGATCTAACAATAAGATATTTATACAAGTGTCCATCTTTTGCCCTTCTACCCGCCCCAGAGGGCATCCAGGGGCTTTGTGTTATCATGCTAATCAGTTTCGTCTCCTGTATAATCCTGTCCCTCTCATAAATCTAAATTCAGATTCGTTCCCGTTGTGTTCCCAATGTGTTCCCTCATATGTGGTATGAGATTTCCATAATTTAAACAACGAAGGTTCTCACACGGTGGAACACATCATAATTTGGTTCGGACAGCAGCAAGGAATAATATTGTCAATACAGGTGGTAGAGAATCTTGAGGACAGCAAGGAACAATACTATCAATACAGGTGGCAATGAATCTTGAAACTAAACCTTAGTACAAACAATTTGTTCAAAGACTGAAACTTTTTATAACTGACGAAGGCCTCGTGGCTCAAACGTCATGTGCGTTTTCGTTGTTGCTGCAGGGCTGCCGATGTTTATGTCGTAAGCATTTCGCTAAACCAATCGTTCACCTCTTCCTTGCCTCCAAAGCGCTTCAAACTATTGATATGAAATGATTGGGCGTGATGCCTGAGTTACAAAGCGCTAGGCTTCTGAACCGAGAGGGGTCACGGGTTCGAATCTCAGTCAAGGCTTGTATTTAAAATTTCAGGATTCTTAGGACGCCCACTGAACCCTAATGGGGACCTGATTAGGTAGGGAAAGTAAAGGCGGTTGGTCGTTGTGCTGGTCACATGATACCCTCGTTAAC